>NC_058413.1:23436291-23437347 GCF_002201575.2 Neomonachus schauinslandi | reverse complement strand
TTTTTTTTTTTTTTCTTAACATATATTGCGTTATTTGTTTCAGAGGTACAGATCTGAGATTCAACAGTCTTGCAAAATTCACAGCGCTTACCAGAGCACATACCCTCCCCAGTGTCTATCACCCAGTCACCCCATCCTTCCCACCCCACCCCCCACTCCAGCAACCCTCAGTTTGTTTCCTGAGATTAAGAATTCCTCATATCAGTGAGATCATATGATACTTGTCTTTCTCTGATTGACTTATTTCACTCAACATAATACCCTCCAGTTCCATCCACGTCGTTGCAAATGGCAAGATCTCGTTCCTTTTGATGGCTGCATAATATTCCATTGTATATATATACCAGATCTTCTTTATCCATTCATCTGTTGATGGACATCTTGGCTCTTTCCACAGTTTGGCTATTGTGGACATTGCTGCTATAAACATCGGGGTGCACGTACCCCTTCGGATCCCTACTTTTGTATCTTTGGGGTAAATACCCAGTAGTGCAATTGCTGGATCATATGGTAGCTCTATTTTCAACTTTTTGAGGAACCTCCATACAGTTTTCCAGAGTGGCTGCACCAGCTTGCATTCCCACCAACAGTGTAGGAGGGTTCCCCTTTCTCCGCATCCCCGCCAACATCTGTCATTTCCTGACTTGTTAATTTTAGCCATTCTGACAGGTGTGAGGTGGTATCTCATTGAGGTTTTGATTTGGATTTCCCTGATGCCGAGCGATACTGAGCACTTTTTCATGTGTCTGTTGGCCATTTGGATGTCTTCTTTGGAAAAATGTCTTTTCATGTCTTCTGCCCATTTCTTGATTGGATTCTTTGTTCTTTGGGTGTTGAGTTTGATGAGTTCTTTATAGATTTTGGATACTAGCCCTTTATCTGATATGTCATTTGCAAATATCTTCTCCCATTCTGTTGGTTGTCTTTTGGTTTTGTTGACTGTTTCCTTTGCTTTGCAAAAGCTTTTTATCTTGATGAAGTCCCAATAGTTCATTTTTGCCCTTGCCTCCCTTGCCTTTGGCGATGTTTCTAGGAAGAAGTTGCTTCGGCTGAGGT
>NC_058413.1:23389076-23435891 GCF_002201575.2 Neomonachus schauinslandi | reverse complement strand
TCGGATCCCTACTTTTGTATCTTTGGGGTAAATACCCAGTAGTGCAATTGCTGGATCATAGGGTAGCTCTATTTTCAACTTTTTGAGGAACCTCCATACAGTTTTCCAGAGTGGCTGCACCAGCTTGCATTCCCACCAACAGTGTAGGAGGGTTCCCCTTTCTCCGCATCCCCGCCAACATCTGTCATTTCCTGACTTGTTAATTTTAGCCATTCTGACAGGTGTGAGGTGGTATCTCATTGAGGTTTTGATTTGGATTTCCCTGATGCCGAGCGATACTGAGCACTTTTTCATGTGTCTGTTGGCCATTTGGATGTCTTCTTTGGAAAAATGTCTTTTCATGTCTTCTGCCCATTTCTTGATTGGATTCTTTGTTCTTTGGGTGTTGAGTTTGATGAGTTCTTTATAGATTTTGGATACTAGCCCTTTATCTGATATGTCATTTGCAAATATCTTCTCCCATTCTGTTGGTTGTCTTTTGGTTTTGTTGACTGTTTCCTTTGCTTTGCAAAAGCTTTTTATCTTGATGAAGTCCCAATAGTTCATTTTTGCCCTTGCCTCCCTTGCCTTTGGCGATGTTTCTAGGAAGAAGTTGCTTCGGCTGAGGTCAAAGAGGTTGCTGCCTGTGTTCTCCTTTAGGATTTGGATGGACTCCTGTCTCACATTGAGGTCTTTCAACCATTTGGAGTCTATTTTTGTGTGTGCTGTAAGGAAATGGTCCAGTTTCATTCTTCTGCATGTGGCTATCCAATTTTCCCAACACCATTTGTTGAAGAGACTGTCTTTGTTCCATTGGACATTCTTTCCTGCTTTGTCAAAGATGAGTTGACCGTAGAGTTGAGGGTCCATTTCTGGGCTCTCTATTCTGTTCCATTGATCTATGTGTCTGTTTTTGTGCCAGTACCATGCTGTCTTGATGATGACAGCTTTGTAATAGAGCTGGAAGTCCGGAATTGTGATGCCGCCGGCTTTGCTTTTCTTTTTCAACATTCCTCTGGCTATGCGGGGTCTTTTCTGGTTCCATACAAATTTTAGGATTATTTGTTCCATTTCTTTGAAAAAAGTGGATGGTATTTTGATGGGGATTGCATTGAATGTGTAGATTGCTCTAGGTAGCATTGACATCTTCACAATATTTGTTCTTCCAATCCATGAGCATGGAATGTTTTTCCATTTCTTTGTGTCTTCCTCAATTTCTTTCATGAGTATTTTATAGTTTTCTGAGTACAGATCCTTTGTCTCTTTGGTTAGATATATTCCTAGGTATCTTATGGTTTTGGGTGCAATTGTAAATGGGATCGACTCCTTAATTTCTCTTTCTTCTGTCTTGTTGTTGGTGTATAGGAATGCCACTGACTTCTGTGCATTGATTTTATATCCTGCCACTTGACTGAATTCCTGTATGAGTTCTAGCAGTTTTGGGGTGGAGTCTTTTGGGTTTTCCACATAAAGTATCATATCATCTGCAAAGAGTGAGAGTTTGACTTCTTCCTTGCCAATTTGGATGCCTTTGATTTCTTTTAGTTGTCTGATTGCTGTGGCTAGGACTTCCAATACTATGTTGAATAGCAGTGGTGATAGTGGACATCCCTGCCGCGTTCCTGAGCTTAGGGGGAAAGCTCTCAGTTTTTCCCCATTGAGAATGATATTCGCTGTAGGTTTTTCATAGATGGCTTTTATGATATTGAGGTATGTACCCTCTATGCCTATACTCTGAAGAGTTTTGATCAAGAAAGGATGCTGTACTTTGTCAAATGCTTTTTCTGCATCTATTGAGAGGATCATATGATTCTTGTTCTTTCTTTTGTTAATGTATTGTATCACATTGATTGATTTGCGGATGTTGAACCAACCTTGCAGCCCAGGGATAAATCCCACTTGGTCATGGTGAATAATCCTTTTAATGTACTGTTGGATCCTATTGGCTAGTATTTTGGTGAGAATTTTTGCATCCATGTTCATCAGGGATATTGGTCTGTAATTCTCCTTTTTGATGGGGTCTTTGTCTGGTTTTGGGATCAAGGTGATGCTGGCCTCATAAAATGAGTTGGGAAGTTTTCCTTCCATTTCTATTTTTTGGAACAGTTTCAGAAGAATAGGTATTAATTCTTCTTGAAATGTTTGGTAGAATTCCCCTGGGAAGCCATCTGGCCCTGGGCTTTTGTTTTTTGGGAGATTTTTGATGACTGCTTCAATTTCCTTAGTGGTTATAGGTCTGTTCAGGTTTTCTATTTCATCCTGGTTCAGTTTTGGTAGTTGGTACATCTCTAGAAATGCATCCATTTCTTCCAGGTTATTTAATTTGCTGGCATAGAGTTGCTCATAATATGTTCTTATAATTGTTTGTATTTCTTTGGTGTTGGTTGTGATCTCTCCTCTTTCATTCATGATTTTGTTGATGTGGGTCATTTCTCTTCTCTTTTTGATAAGTCTGGCCAGGGGTTTATCAATCTTGTTAATTCTTTCAAAGAACCAGCTCCTAGTTTCATTGATCTGTTCTACTGTTCTTTTAGTTTCTATTTCATTGATTTCTGCTCTGATCTTGATTATTTCTCTTCTCCTGCTGGGTTTAGGCTTTATTTGCTGTTTTTTTTTTTTAATTTTTAATTTTTAATTTTTTTTTAAAGCTTTTATTTATTTATTTGAGAGAGAGAGCACGAGAGGGAAGAGGGCAGAGGGAGAAGCAGAGCAGACCCCCTGCCGAGCAGGGAGCCCGATGTGGGACTCGATTCCGGGACTCCAGGATCATGACCTGAGCCGAAGGCAGTCGCTTAACCAACTGAGCCACCCAGGCGCCCCAGGCGCTCTTCTCTTAAATCACAATTCTGGACTGTGTTTCTGTGTTTTATAATTCATCATTCACACTTCTAACGGAACTACCTACTCTGTGTACATTCCTGGTCCCTTCTGCTTGTTGGGTGACCTTATATGTATTATTCAAGGTGAATTGGCTTGGGATCAATCCAGAATGTTTGGGAGACTTTGTGGAGGCCTCTGCCAACAGCAAGGGGTTATTTTACATAAAGATTACACTAGGCCTGCTTTGTTTTATGGCCAGTGTTGTTTTGCATCTCTAACTTAGCCTGTCCAGGTTTAAACTTGTACCTCCTTTTAGACTGTACCAGGAAATGTAGAACCACATCAGGGGGTTGTGGAAAATGCTGGCTTTCCTTAGCAAACAAATGATCAAATATCGTATTCAATTGGAGGAATACCTTGTTTACCTTACATAACTGTAAAGGGAACAGGCTTATTTGATTTCACTTAACTGATTTCATATTTTAAAGGAAAATAGGAGGTTTGTAGTTACATACACATATCTCATTAGCTAGAATCTTACAGAGCTTCTTCGTGAAGTCACTATTATTTAGAACAGCAAGAGGTTAAGTCGTTTGCAATCACTTAGCCATGTAATGATGCTGAAATAGAACAATTAACTTTCCAACATAAAATATCAGGGAATGAACACAGGCACCCAAATATAAGAGATTAATCATTGAAGTATTGGAAAAGGGACATGGAGACCAGTTAATTGCCAGGATCTGAAAGTCAGCAGTCTAATCCAATTAAATATGTAAATGGAGCAGTGCTATTCATTTTCAGTGTTCTTTTGGACTAATAATTAAATGATGGATTTAGAAATTAATTGCTAGATAGTGGGCTGCTTGTCCAGAAGACACTGCCTCCCTTTACCATCTGTACCCAGCACTTGGAAGTCCTGCGGCCTTACTCTTTTTTTCCCTTGGCCATGAAGGAAGCGAGAAGAAATTCACACCATGAACAAATAAGCCTCCTTCCTCTGCCTTCTCCCTGACATGACAGTCAAAATGAGAGAATATTTCTCCTTGAGGACAGTGCTGTATTGCTACTTGACTTGTAATAAGTGTCAGGAGAATAGCGCTAGCGAGAGAGGAAAGCTAACCCCCTCGCAGTGCTGCTTCTCTTCGGGAAGCAGATGTCTAAATAAACGTTGAATCTCTGGTTTGAAATGGAAAAAGTCCTTCCCCATTCGCATCAGCCTGCAACCATCTCCGCCTCCTCCTCCCCCAGAGGAAACATTGTCTTAATGGTGCACCAAGGACATCTCTTCTGTTGTCATCTGGGCTGATTTGACTTATCACATCCTCAGCCTGCTTTTCCTAGATGACCGTAGGACGTGAGCCAGAGCGCGGTGTGATCGCGTGTTCTGCTCATATTCCGGCCGCGTGACTGTCAGGGGTTGTGTGTTGACATGCTGGGGGCGGGTTGCCCAGATGCCCGCGGGGTCTGGGGTCCATCACAAGCAGGCAGTCAGGGGGAAGAGCCTGATCACACTGGAGCTAGATAGGGCTCCACCCTCTGTTGTGTAACCTCATGGCACATTGTCAATCTGTTAGGTGATTTATTTGAATAATCCTTGAATACTACTAAGTTTCTAATTCAGGTCTTGACACATACGGGGTGTTCTGAAAGGTCTGTGGAATACAGAATTAAGTGAATAAATGCATGAAGAGGGAAAATACAAAGTTCTGTTTTCTCAGTAGGTAATGGACAGAGTAAATTAGAAAGATTTTGTGTTAAATCAGCAAGATCAACTGAAAGACATTCAGATTTGATTCAGATTCAGATTCAGTTAACCAGTTTTTTCCCCCAACTGTTTTTTTTTTTTTGCATTTTTAACTTTTTTTCCAAAGTACAACATGTATGTAAACAAACTCAAATAATGAAAACTAACATGCGTGTGCTTGTATTTGTAAGGGTCCTAGGATTGATGGGGACATTTTCTTAACCACTTGTCAGTACTACTTTTTTTTTTTTTAAATGTAATTTACTTGAAAGTGCTTTGTACGTTTCAACATTATAAATGCCACATCCCTCCTCCTGTTAGCTGATAGCTGTATATTGTGAGGGACTGTAGAAAAGGGCTGATGTACCTCTGCATTCCTGGCAAGTTGAGCCCAACCCCTTGTATATAACAGGTGTTTAATGTTTGTTAGTTGGACAGAACAGACAAACGCACTGGACCCAAAGGATTTGGAGATACTATTCCTCGGTGAGTTTTTGCAAGTTAAAAGTTAGAAACTGACAACACTCAATGTAAAGAAGTGAACCAATATTAATGGAATTCCATGTAGATATTTGGGCTGAGTAGAATTCTTTATCATGTCAGTTAAGCAACTTTGTGCTTAAAGTAAAGGTTGCCCCTGACTTCTGTTAAAGCCTAATGTGTGTTTTTCTTCTTTTTATAGAATGGTGAAATTGATAGTGGTAGAGAACACGGGCTTTCAATTCAAACATACGTGGGTTTGAATCCCCATTCTACCATTGACTTGCTGTCACTATCGGACAGCTTTTCTAAGCCTCTGGACTCATGGCAAGAACAAAACACCTGGTTATGGTGGAAACTGGAGATAATGTGACTTATGTGGTATATTGTAGGCACTCGATGACTGTTGCTATTTTAATCATTGCTTTTATTTTAAGAGCCATATACCCATGCAGTGCTTTTAATGTTTGTGGGTATTTAAGGAATTCCAATGAAACCAACATATTTTAGTCTTTTGACATCCCAAATGTCTTCATCTGCTTTGGGCTGCCATAACAAATAACCTGAGATTGGGTGTCTTGAAACAGTAGAAATTTGTTTTCTCACAGTTCTAGAGGCTGGAAGTCTGAGATCAGAATGTCAGCATGATTGGGTTCTGGTGAGAGCTCTCTTCCTGGCTTGCAGATGGGCACCTTCTCACTGTGTCCTCACATGGTGGAGAGAGAAAGCCAGCAAGCTGTCTGTTGTCTCAGAAGGACACCACTACCATCATGAAGGCTCCACCCTCATGACCTCATCTAAACCTGATTATCTCCCAAAGGTACCATTTTCAGATACCAAATATTGGGAGTTAGGGCTTCAGCATATGAATTTTGGAGGGATAGAATTTCAGTCTATAGTACCCACAGAGAGGTCCTATCAGAATTGATTGACAGAAAAGTTTTCAAATAGTAATGGGTTAATCTGAGTGAGAGCAGTGGGTTAAAGGAAGGTGTTTTGCAGCTCAGTGGGTTATGATCCAGGTTGATCGCCACCTCTAAGTACATCTGTAGGTTTTTCATTCAAATTTTAAATTTTCTTCCCTTAAAGTGAGAAAAAAAGAATGGCTGATGACAGGGCGCACAAGTTTAGCGAGGTTCTTGGGTTTTCATCAAAGTCAATATATTATTATTCTCTTAAATCTTTGATCAGGGGTATGGAGAGTGGAGGGTTGGAAACTAGATGATATTTAGATAGAGGATGACCACATGTAATATGTTAAGATAGAAGGTACATGGTTAGAGAGTAAGTAAAGGCAGAACATAGAAATTCACATGCCCCTGCCTCTGGTATTTCTGGGTTTTGTGACTGTTTACTAATTATGGGCCCAACTCCTTAAAGATCTTGAAAATTATCACTAGGTGAGTTAGGTTTGAAGTCTAGCTTCAAACACCCCTTATCAGCTGTGTGACCTTGAGTAAGTGACAGAACATCAGTGAGCCTCAGTCTTCTCATTTCTAATAATGTAGTTTAAGGACCAAAGGTCCTTACACATAGTAGATACTCAATTAAGGTTTATTGACTTTGAAAATGAATTGATTTACCTCTTTATCACTGAAAGGCAAGTGCCAGATAATGTTCATGATTATATAAGCAGCCAAACTGTCATGCTCGATGTCACTTTATAAAAGTAAAATTAAAAGTTATTTCAATAACCCAGGTCCTCAATCTTATCTGAAACCATTGGAGCCAGTTGTATTGAGGAATTTAGAAATTTTCACATGGTGAAAAGGTAATAACAACATATATACTGCATATAACACCCCCGTGGGGTCTGAAGAAAGTACTCCATAATCAAACATGTTAATAATTCTTTAGTGAAATGTGTGAATATTTATACTCAGTGAGAGATGCGGAGACTATAAATAGTGTCACATCAGTTCAGGTCAAGTTTTTTCACAAAAGCAGGTCAGTTTATGTCAGGCTTTGCTACCAAAGAAATTATGAAAAAAAAATTTGATTTTTTGAAACCTTTTAGAAAAGTTTTGGAATTGCAGATAAGGGACTGAGTATCTATACTATTAAATTTTGATATTACTTTTATGAAGTAATATTGACTTTTCAGAGTTGAAGTCATTGCCACATAACTTGGTCATAAGTGTTAGATTATGAAAATAAAATTTGAATGCTGGCTTCCCAGTGAGAAATGCAAATCCTAAGACATTCAAATACCCAGACAATCACAGATTCATGGATTTATGACTAGCAAATGATGAGTATCTAGGCATAAAGCTTTACTGAATGCACAAAGAGCATACTATGCCACAGCCTGTGATCTTATCATGTGTAATTAGCTACTATTTAGCTGACAGATCTCCCAACATAACTTCCTTTGAATAATGCTCATGACAGAGAAAGAGAGTTTGAAAATTCTTTGAGAAATCCTAACCAGGCAATTGCAAAGGAGGACATTTGACTCAAAGTCCTATGCCAATTCTGTTTACCTGGTCTCTTTGACATCAAAAATTTGATTGGGGTCCTCTACTGTAAGGCAGACAAGCAGTGCCTGTCCATGATATTCTCAGCAGAGAGGAAAAACCTTTTGTTTGTTTCTCTGAGCCCTTTTCTGCATCACGGCATTCCCTGGGTTGACCCTCATCTGTAGTTATTAAAATTACCTGCTCATCAGAATCAACAGGGAAAAATAAGACAGATTTTCAGTACAGCATCCTAAGAGACTCAGTAGGGGTGGAGTTCCCAAAATCCTTTTGTTTGTTGATTTTTCTAACATGCAGCTAAGTTTGGCTATCAGAGTCTCAACCTTCAGCTTGTACCTGCCTTTCAAGTCACAACGACAGAAATCCATTTTGAGAAGAGAAAGCCATGGCGCACAATATTTACCTACAAATTCCCGAGAAGCTCTGCATTTTGAAATTTTTAATGGAATTTTGATAATTGGACACTAAAGATTTATTGGATCCTAGGGCTTATAAAATATCCTTCCAAACGTGTAAGTTGGGAGCCCAGTTGGAGGATGTCCATAGAGAAGTCACTGCTGAACTTCATTTGTGTCCTTTGCTCTGGCCTCACGGTGTTAAGTTCATCTATGAGGTTCTTTAGGGAAACATGCTAGAGGGGGCTTTACGTAGCCCCACTCCATACACCACCAGGTTGGTGTACAGCAGGGGCCACATGCCTAGAGGCTTATAGGTGCTAAATAGGCAGCTTAAGTGTATGAATTGTTGGGCCGGATGGGGAGTGTGCCATATTCTTCCAAAACTGGGCAAAACCCACTTAATCTCCAGCCAGTGATTGCCAGGTGGAACTGTGGACCCAGTATTCTGGAGTTTTTAAAAATTTTAATGAGAAAGTGTTTTCATTAAAAGTCTTTTTAGGGCGCCTGGGTGGCTCAGTTGGTTAAGTGACTGCCTTCGGCTCAGGTCATGATCCTGGAGTCCCGGGATCGAGTCCTGCATCGGGCTCTCTGCTCGGCGGGGAGTCTGCTTCTCCCTCTGACCCTCCCCCCGTCTCATGTGCTCTCTTCTCTCTCTCAAATAAATAAATAAAATCTTAAAAAAAAAAAAAATAAAAGTCTTTTTAATGAAAAAAGTTTTTATGTGAAATCTTCTGGTTTTTTAATGGAGACAAATAATCCAAAAACTCCATGAATTAAGTACTAATATTATCTTCATTTGGCAGGTAATGAAACATATTCAGGGAGTGTCATAATTTGAATTATGTAGCAAATATTTAGTCTTTACTCTCCAATTAGCGACAATGCACATTTCCCTGACTTACTGATGTTGGCCTTGACCATTTGATTTGCTGTGGCTCAAGGAGGTAAACAGCATGGCTCCTCCATATGCCATTTATGAGCCAAGGCCAGGAAGGCTTGGCCTATGTGCCCTTCTGCCATTCCCATAAGAATGTGCCTACTGGTCTGCTGGTCAACAGAAGATGAGAGCCACATGGCGGTGTGATTCCCACTGGTAGCTTGAAGCCGAACCTAGTCCAATCTGGTCTAGATCAACTGACACTTAGATGCATGAGCAAGAATAAATGATAGTTACTCATACACTATTATACATTATTGACTATAGGTGAGTGATAGAGGAAATTTACAAGTTGCTTACAAATCAGTTACAGCATCAGTTAATTGGTTTGGTGAAGATTTGAGCCTGGGCCTGCTAAATCTAAAGCCATAATTACTAATATTCTTTACTTACTGGTACGTTAGCCCACCGATAAGATACTATTTGATCATGCTTATTCAGGTTCATGATTCTAAGATACTAAATTGCTTTGAAATGACTTTTAAAAAAAATCTTGCCCTTGGGAAAATTTAATTGTTCTTTAATTTTATGTAACTTCTAATTCTGTTAAACTGGTGATCACCATTTGGTTATGTAGACAATTTTTATTGATAGAAAAATACTCTGGACTTGCTATGATGTGTCTTGGTCTTCCTTCTTAAAATTACGCACACATACACACACATATTATACACGCATACACATGTATGATATTCTTTCCCTTCCTTCCAATCTAGAGTATCTAGCATTCCTACAGTTGGACACTTCCCTTCCTAATTTTTTCAACTGACCCAGAACATTTAGGTTCACCTTATCTTATCCCAGTATGTTAGTTTCCTAGGGTTTCCAGAATAAAGTGCCAAAAATAGATGACTTTAAAACAACAAAAATTTATTATCTCATAGTTCTGGAGGCTGGATGTCAAAATTAAGGTGTTGGCAGGGCTCTACTCCCTCTGGAACCTATGGGGAGATTATTCCTTGCCTCTTCCTAGTTTCTGGTAGCTTGCTAATGGTCTTTGGCTTTCCTTGGCTAGCAGCTGTATAACTCTAAATCTCTGCCTTCCTTGTCACAAGGCATTCACCCTGTCTTCACAGAGCCTTTTTTTAATAAGGATACAAGTCATATTGGATTGGGACCTGTATCCAGGGTGATCTCATCTTACCTAATTACATCTGCAATGATCCTCTTTCCAAATAAGGTCACATTCTGAGGCACAGGGGTTAGGACTTCGACATATCTTTTCTTGGGGGGGGCAGAATTCAACCTATAACACCCAGCCTGGGCCTGGAGGTAAGAGGAGACTTCATAGGCATAGAAATTCTGTTCACATAATTCTCAAATGGCCATGCCTGTGTCTCCCAGGGCCCCCAGGGCCCCAGCGACTGAGGCTTTATCCTCTGGGCTTTGCGTAGTTCCAGGAGAGAAATTGTCTTCAGTAGTAGGTCCTTTCTCAGGGAGCCCTCAATTCATTTTTCTCCAAACAATACATTTTCTGCTCACTGAGTGAATATCTTTGCCCCAGGTGGCCAGGCTTTTTCATTACTTGGAAAATCCCTCAAACTCCAAATCAAAAAGAACCACAAGTTAACCATATTGCTATCTATTTTCCCCACATAAGTGCAAAAAAAGCATTAGGGAATAAAGCTGAAATGTCATGCTGGGCTGACAGTTTTCCATGCTGGTTGACTTTAACGCTCATTGATACAAGAAGATAGACTGAAATCTGGTTTCCTCTCCTCACTGTGCTGTTCGGCTTGCTTCCTGTCCCATGTGCCTTCCTGTGAGTCTGAAAGAATGGTCCTGGAGAATCGTGGCTATTTGGAAAGGAAGTGGTGCCATTGGTTCCCTTGTCCACATCCCAAGTACTCTGGTGACAGCAAAGGCTGCTAAGAAATAGGACTTGGAGGAATCAGGCATGAACAACAGTGCCATACAAAATTTGACAGCAGATTTAACCATTTAAAAACATGTTTCTAGGTCTAAGCTCATATTCTTAATGAGCTTTTTACTACATGTTATTGAAGTAAGTTCTGGGGATGCACATAAGGATTTTTTTTTGCAGTCCCTGCCCCAAGGGGCTCAGATTCTGGTTAGGGAAACAGGTGTGCAAAAACTTTAAAGTCATTCAAGCGGTGCCTGGGTGGCTTAGTTGGTTAAGCATCCAACTCTTGACTTTAGTTCAAGTCATAATCTCAGGGTTTTGAGATCAAGCCCTGCATCAGGCTCTGTGCTGGTCATGGAGCCTGCTTAAGATTCTCTCCCTCTCCCTCTGCCCCTTCTCTCCTGCTCTCTCTCTCTCTCTAAAACAAAACAAAACAAAATCTTTAAGGTCATTCAAAATGTACATCAGTAATTATAGTTGGAATTAAGTTTTATGGCAGATCAAGAGTAATATAATATGTAATATAGTGGATCCAGACTTCCTCAGTTTAAATTTTGGCTCCACATTCAGCTCTTGTACCTCAGTTTCCTAATATGTAACATGTGGACATGGGTAAATTCAGGTGTTATAGGGTCTACACCCTACACAGCTTTGGAAATCATCTTTAAGAAAAATAATAACATTTTATGAATATAAAATGAGCTGCAAAAATGAATATATATTTGGAATGAGAAAGGAAATCATAACTAACATTTAAAAAATTTCAAAGCTTGCAATACCATCAGCATCATGAAATTCAAAAATATATAATCTCATTACTATTGATAATATGTATTTACGGAATACATCTCTGTAATACATTTTTTCACATATATTTTGGCTGCATATTTTTGATCACTTTATAATACTTTCTACAGTGAGAATAGAAAAATATCACATTTTTCTTATACCATGATTTGTCAATTAAAAAAAAGTGATCATTTAGAAAGTTTTTTTTTTTAATTTCACAATTCATTCTTGCCAATATCAGAAGTCTGTGCTTTTTTCTTAGGTGGTGCTTCTTGCCCTGTGACAACTTCTTATTTGAATCTAACTCTTTGATTCTTCTAGGGATGGCCTGGAAGGCTCTGTGCAATACCTGGGAAGTTGGACTGGAAGCGGGTCTACTTTGCAACTCCTGGTTCCTCCCTGTCTTAGTCTGTTCGGGCTGCTATAACAAAGTACTACATACTGGGTGGCTTGTGAGAAACAGAAATGTATTGCTTAGGGTGTAGAGTCTGGAAGTCCAAAATCAGGGTGCCAACATGGTTGGGTTCAGGTGAGAGCCCTCTTGCAGCCTGCAGACTACTGACTTCTCATTGTATATGTGTTGGAAAGAGAGCTAGCTAGCTCTCTAGTCTTCTAGAGGGCACTAATCCCATTTGTGAGGCTCCACCCTCAGGACCTAAATACTTCCCAAAGGTCCCCCTCCAAATACCATCACATTGGGGGTTAGGATTTCAACATACGAATTTTGGGTGATACAAATATTTAGGCCATCACACTCCCTAAACCACATGTTTTGAAATATGGCATGTCTTGGCCATGGACCCTGGGTCCTAGTGGCTCCCAGCAGGAGCAGAGAAGTATTTATTTTCAAAGGACTAAAGGCTATGTCTACATTACTACAAAGGAAGAGGTTTTTTTTTTAGTACAAATTTTTCAAAAAGGAAGTTACCTCCATTTTTTTTCAATTTTGAAAATTGGTAGGGGTGTTAGAGGCCCAATCAGGGACTTTTTTTAATATCAAGAAGAAACCCACTCAGACGAGTTAAATATAAAAGAAGGCTTATTGGGGTGCCTAAGTGGCTCTGTCGGTTGAGCGTCCGACTCTTGATTTTGGCTTAGCTCATGAACTCAGGGTGGTGAGATCGAGGTCCGCATCAGGCTCTCCATTCAGTGGGGAGTCTGCTTCTCTGTCCCTCTCCCTCTGCCCTGCCCCCACTTGTGCGTGCGCTCCCTCTCTCTCAAATAAATAAATAAATCCTTAAAAAAGCAAAATAAAAGAAGGCTTATCAAAAAGCAACAATAAATAGTCTCACAGCAACGAAGTTAGGAAATGCAGACATGGAATTTGGGGATGAAGAACAGCTGGGATCTTTGGAGGCTAACCTAGAAAGTGAGGCTTCCACCTTCTCTCATGGGCCTCTTTGCCTCGTGGATGCTTTCTTTTTATGTACCTGTTCATTTCCTGCCTCTCAGCAGGCTGGCTTTTCCTGCTTTTCTACTCACCACATAACTGTTGTGGAGGTGGCCGTGAATTTCCATAGCGTAGTGTCCACCTTGATCCTCTGTGACTTCTCATAGCTATGTGTCCACCAGCATCTGAGTTTCTTAAAAGATAGTGAATCTAATTGACTTAGCCTCATTTCCAGATTGATTCTTTCTGTGCCAGAGTTCTGTGTCCTGACTACTCTGCTGTGGCTAGAGGGAGCAAGAAGTAGAAAACAGCCATTTATGCAGCCCCTTCAGCAGGGGCTGAGCTTGAGCTGAAATTTCTAAAAAGAGAATCTATTATACATTAGACACTGATTCAGAGGAAAATGGGCTAAATTCAATAAAAAAGAGGTGTGAGCATGTGCAATGTGTGTTTGTGCTTCTCCAACTGGGGGTTTACTGCAGTGTTCGGGAGGGAGCTCTGAACCGCAGTTTGCCATGTTGCCTTTTTCTGAATCATCAGCTTCAAATATGGATTATTGAAAACATCATGTGAAGGATTAGCATGGAGAGCATAAAATCTAGCTGTTTATGGTCATGACCTCCCAGGTATACATATTTACTCCCCTCTGGCTATTTCAGTGGGAATGTTTAAGAAGCACCGAGTGCATATTTATATACAGCCTTTTTCTAAAAAAAAAATAATAATAAAGATGGAAACAAACTTTATTTTTAATAATCACATTAGTAAATTTGTGAAATTGATTCGTTTTTCTCTTTGAAGTACTCTTGTCACCCATCCAGCATTCATTCATTCAGCCATTCGAAAAATACGTATTGAGTGACTACTATCTGCCCATAATGACAAGACCACCATATGGCTCTGCCATTATGGAACTTATGAAGAGGTGAGGGAGACTAAATATGTCAACATAGAAATGAATTATGCTTGATTAAGTGAGATAAGTTCTGTGAAGGCATCAAAGGATGGGAAATAAAGTGGAAGGAGGCACAATATCAGAGAGGACTGGCCTGAGAAGTTCTAAGAAGATGACCTGTGAGCTAGACCTGAATAGTGGAGAGGATATAGCAGTGGAAAAACCCAAGGAGGAGCTTCACAGGCAAATGGAACAACGGGAAGAGTGTGATGTGTCTGAGGAACTCAAAGACGGGTATTATAATGGGAGATAATTGAGAGATTTTGGGGGTTTTGAGGTCAAAGAGATAGATCTGACTTATGAGCAATGAGTTTGGGATTTATTCCAAGTATAATGGGAAGTTACCTAAAGGTTTTAAATGAGAGAATGATTTCATTTGGATTATATGTTTTTAAAGATCATGCTGGGGAACTGTAAGAAAGGATGGGAAAGGAGCAATGAAGGAGGCTACAAGTTCTCTTGGTTCATGAAGAGTGGCCATGGTAACAAAAAGTTGATGTCTCACAGAATGGGAAGGTGAACTTATCTGAGAAATAGAATTCACTTTCTGGATGGTGACACCAGTCAGTCCAGATCCATGCTTTTCCCCAGCAAAGGTCATTCTGCTCAGATGCAGGCATAGAGGTTCTGGATAGTGGGGTTCCTCATGCACATTGAGGATTTTGTCTGGAAATATGACTGAAGGCAAAGGATGAAAAGAGGATGCAGGTCCTTGCAGTAGGATGATTATAATGATAAAGCATGTGTTCGAAGTTGGATAAGGAGGAAAGTCAAAGCAGGAAGAGGCTAATTGGTTATGAGAATGCACTAAGACCCCTGAGATTGGGGAATCCTGCAATGTGGGTGTCTGAACAAGTGACCCAAAAAGGATAGGACGTCAGCCCCAGGAAGAGGTGTGTCTGAATCAAGATGTGAGAGATGGTGCGGTTTCTGGTGATGAAAGGCCAGGTCTGACTGTGAGCTGGGGTAGCCGCATGGGGGGGGAGGGAAGACTCACTGTAGAAAGGGAAATGCAGCAATTGAGAGACCGGCGTTCAAGTCACTGAAGTTGTTTGTGAAGAGCGTGAGCATGAGGAGAGAGAAAGCTTCAATGACGGAAGGAGGTGATAAGACAACTGTAGCAAGATTGAGGTAGAAGAGAGTCAAATGACTGGCTGGGATGCCTAAAAGGAGCAGGGGATCTTGCAGGATGGAGAGAAAGCCAGGCATAATGATCTGGAAGCAGCAGTGGGGAAGAGGAGGAACAATCCCTCTCTTCTAACCCTGAGCAACAACGGGGATGAGAGAGAAAACTGAGAAGGAGGCTAGGGAAGCAGTGTTTATGGGGGCAGCCAAGTCAAACAAAGACATAAAGGGAGCAGAGAATAACCACTGGAGGTGGGAATGTTTGTTGATCATAGATGGGCAATCCCGGAGGGCACAGTGGGTGTGAGGGGAGAGAAGGGGGAGGCTGAGCCTAGTTAGGGGAAGTGCAAGGCAGTAGAGGGGAGCATAAGCTGGTGATAATAGATGCTCTTGGAGTCTTGTGCTTCTGGGAAGCATTGAAATAAACAGAGGGCAAGCCCTGACAGATTGCTTCAGCTGCTCTCCTTGGGAAGGTTTGGGGTCGGGCCTGGCTCTGAGATCCAGGATCCCCTTCCCGGTGGTATGGTGGGTTCCAGGGTGCTGCTCGTGAAGTTATGGTTGCAGAGGAGGGGTGGGCCATACAAGTGAGGGCAGTAAGCAAGCAAGTGAGGGCAGCGAAAACCAGCAAGCTTGTTCTTTACCATTACTAATCCTTAGGACAGTGCTGCTACGTAGATCTATTCTTCCCATTTACAGAAGCTGACACTACAGTTCAGATAAGTTAAAACACGTGGCCAACATCAGACAGTGAGGATGGAGAGAAGATTTTATACCCAGGTTTTTCCAAACCCCCAGCCTGAGTTTTTCCATGATCACATCATCATGGGCACTGGAGTGGGAATCAGGAGGTTAAAGAACCAGAGAGAGATGCAGGAGCTTCCTTTGAGTCTGGCTGAGACAAATTCCTTCATTGCTTGGCTCTCATTCCCATGAGATTTTGAGCTTCTTGAAGGCAGAGACTGTCACCTTTGTATCTGTAGCTACTAACACAGTGCCCGACACAGAGTATGTGCTCACTAATATTTAATGAATGAGCAAATTAATGAATTACTTTATGCCATTCTTTTCTTTTTCCCTTCCTCCCTTCCTTCTTTTCCTTTTTTTCCTCCTTCAGTAGTGAGTCAGTTAACTCATGGTCTTCATTATGGATCCACAGCTATAATTTCCTAGACTTTGTCCCAAAGTTTCAGGTCAAACTGCTTAATGTAGCTGAGACATCCCTTAACACCAGAAAAGCTATGCTTTTACTCTTTACACTGTGGTCTGGAATACTCAGGATTATTAGGATGTTGATTGCTGAGCCTAAAGGGTGCCGTGTGTGTGTGTGTGTGTGTGTGTTTGCACACACACGGGTTCATTGGTATAAATTGTGAATGCATGGTCTGTATTTACCACTTTACCCGAAGACTCCAGAATGGATGAGTCAGCATTAACACATGGTTTTCTTTAAGAATTATTAATACAAATATCCGCTAGTCTCGTGTACTTTTGTTCTATACTCTAATGCCCCTCCGATGTGCAT
Organism: Neomonachus schauinslandi; assembly: GCF_002201575.2. Lineage (NCBI taxonomy): Eukaryota > Metazoa > Chordata > Mammalia > Carnivora > Phocidae > Neomonachus > Neomonachus schauinslandi. The sequence continues at coordinate 23,419,408 of NC_058413.1, read as the reverse complement.
TTTCTTTGGGCAGTATCGAATGCTCTTTCGCACTTGTGTACACATCTTATATCCTTAAGGTGGCAGCAACAATCAAAACAGTATTTAAAGAAAATTAACTGAAAGGCTGGGGAAGTGAGGAAAAGAAAAAAACTAATTCTTTCTGAAATGTTCTATAATCCTCCATCTTCTGCTCAGCGGAATTATATTCATAGCTAGATTATTCATTAATAAGAGCTTATTTCAGCCCAGACTGTGTGTGTCAGTAGATTAGGATATGGAGGAAGATTAGTTTCTCACAGTGGGTGGCTGGAAGTAAGTCCCTTATCTGATCATTAAAATCGGTTGTTCATGGTTTTTTGATCATAATTATTAGTTCTGTCAGGGGCTTTTGCATGCCAATTAAATCTTGGTACCTGATATGTAATATCAGGATTCAGCTGCATGCTACCAGTGTCACATTAGCAAGGCAGGAATGAGTTATGTGTGCGTATATTGGTCTTCAAAATTTTTCAAGTCTTTGCAATGCCCAGTACTTATTTTAGAAAGTATTTAATGATTTTGAGACTTTTGTGAGTTAATACTATTATTAATAAATAAAATGCTAGCAACTACTAGTAATTGTCTACCATGTATGTGCCTGACACGGTCTCAGGCTATTTTACCTCTGTTGCCTGTTTTTTTTTTTAATTAATAAATTTTATTTTTATAGTAGTCTTAGGTTCACAACATAACTGAGCATAAAATACAGAGAGTTCCTATATCCCCCCGTCCCCAAACATGCACAGCCTCCCCTGCTATCGATCGACATCCCGCACTGCAGTGGCATGTTTGTTGCAATCCCTGAGCCTACATTGACTCATCATTATCACCCGGAGTCCAGTTGGGTTTACATTAGGGTTCATTCTTACACATTCTGTGGGTTTCAACAAGTGTATAATGACATGTATCCACCATTGTATATCAGACAGCATAGTTCCACCGCACTAAAAACCCCCTGTGCTCTGCCTGTTCATCCTTCTTCCCCAACTCCTGGCAGTCACTGACCTTTACTGTCACTATAGTTGTACCCACTCTACATTGTCATAAAGATGAAATCATACAGTATGTAGATTTTCAGATTGGTCTTTTATTTAGTAATATGCATTTTTTTAAGACTTTATTTATTTGTCAGAGAGAGAAACAGCACAAGCAGGGCAAGTGGCAGGCAGAGGAAGAAGCAGGCTCCCTACTGAGCAAGGAGCCTGATGTGGGACTCCATCCCAGGACCCCAGGATCATGACCTGAGCCGAAGGCAGACACTTAACTGACTAAACCACCCAGGTGTTCCTAGTAATATGCATTTAAAGTCCTTCCATGTCTTTTCATGGCTTGACAGCTCATTTATTTTTAGTCCTGAATAATATTCCATTGTTTGATGTACCACAGTTTATCTATTCACCTACTGAAGTATATCTTGGTTGCTATCAAATTTTGGCAATTGTGTAGGTTCATGTGTAGGTTTTGTGTGGACATTGTTTTCAGTCCCTTTGGGTAAATACAACAGAGTGTGATTACTGGATTGTATGGCAAGAGTATGTTTACTTTTAAAAGAAATCACCAAACTGTTTTCCAAAATGACTGTACTGTTTTCAATTCCCACCAGCAATGAATGAGTTCCTGTGGCTCCACATCCTTGCCAGCATTTGGTGTTGTCAGTGTTCTGGATTTTGGCCATCCTAATAGGTAATACTGTTTTCATTTGCACTTCCCTAATGACATATGATGTAGAGCATCTTTTCATATGCTTATTTTCCATCCGTATATTTTCTTTGGCAAGGTGTCCAGGTGTTTTGAACCCATTTTTTATTTGAGTTATTTTTTACTGTGTTTTAAGAGTTCTTAGTATATTTTGGATAATAGTCCTTTATCAGGTATATCTTTTGCAAATAAATTCTTCCAGCCTGGCTTATTTTCTCATTCTCTGAATATTGTCTTTCACAGAGCAAAAAATTTTAAAATCAGTGAAGTCCAGCTTATCAATTATTTCTTTCATGTGTTGTGCTCTCAGTAGCATATCTAAAAAGTCATTGCCATACCCAAAGCCATCTATGATTTCTCCTTTATCATCACCTATGAGTTTGATAGTTTTGCATTTTAAATTTAGGTATATGATCCATTTTGAGTTAATTTTTGTGAAGAGTTTAAGATGTGTGTCTAGATTCATTTTTTTTTTCCATGTGGATGAACAGTTGTTCCAACACCATTTTTTTTTTAAAGATTTTATTTATTTATTCATGAGAGACAGAGAGAGAGAGGCAGAGGGAGAAGCAGGCTTCCCGCTGAGCAGAGAGCCCGATGTGGGACTCGATCCCAGGAATCTGGGATCATGACCTGAGCCGAAGGCAGACGCTTAACCATCTGAGCCACCCGGGCGCCCTCCAACACCATTTTTTGAATCTATTGTCTACTTTGATCCTTTCTTAAACCCATGCCGGAGTTATCACCTTTACCTCCATATTAAAGGCAAGGAAAGCAAAGAGCAGAAGGATAAAATAACTTCTTCAAGATTACAGAGCTAAGAAATAGTGAAGTTGGGGTGGGAACCTAGGTGTTTCTCATTCCAAACTCTTCCTCTGCTGCCCTTCAAATAATTGTGTGTGTGTGCACATGTGTGTGTGTGTGTGTGTTTGCCTGGCCAGGAAGTAGGATTCTTCAATTAATATATTGCCATGGTTTAGCAAAGTGAACACAGTGATTTTTAAGCCTAGGGGTTAAGATATTTATTGTTCTGGCAAATTAAACTTAGAAAAACAAAATTTTGAAAATGTGTTAGGTAATTTTCTCTCATTAACTATCATCAGACAACTATTTGAGTATGAAGCAGTGTGTTAGGTGTTGTGGATAGAACATTGAATAAGATACAATCTGACTTCCAGTAGGATGTTTGAATGTTTTCATGGGACTATATTGACTACAAAGGAAGAAGTGATTTATTTAGCTTTATAGAGGGAGAGGACTCTTGAAATAAGCTACAGAATTGTTCACAACTACTCTTTCAAGAAAAAGTAGTAATAATGTCTTCTCTCAGTTACCTCTCCACCCTCATGTATAAAAACATTTAAGGATAGCTTTTTGGTAATATGACAAAAGTTGGTGAGGTAGAGCATGACGTCTTATTCTATTGGCCTTACTCTGCAGAAGAATGGCTGTAGATAAATCCTCAAGAACATGAAACACATAAAACCTAGGATGGGAGTGGGTGGACAGTGATGGTGAGAAGTAGTGGGGGGATGGTTGTTATCATAAAGTTGTAGAAGGTGGGCATTTAGACTCCATGGTAAAGCATAATCCCAGTCATGAGAATAGAAACTCGAGGTCAGTGCATGCTTTCATTCATTCAGTCATGACCTACTGATTACCAATTTTATCCTAGTTCTGTAGTTTGCTTTGAAATTAGGGTTATCTGAATGCCTACCTATTAGGGAAAAAAGTGTTTCAAGAGATTAAGTTTGAACCTGTAGGAGAGAATCTTATGGACCTGGTCTTAAGTATGGACCTATCTTAAGTAAAGATAGGTGTGCGGGGGAATAGAATGCCTGGTAGATCACTACATATTCAAGTAGTGAAATGCTATAAACTCTGGGGCCAAGATGATTCTTTAGTTAGGAAATTGAAAGATCCTTATTAGCGTAGGACAATGTAGAGGGTGAGAAGAATTGGGGCATTAGGTTGGAGATGGAGGTATTGATCTTCCCCAGCTGGAATGGAGATGAGGCACAGTGGCTTCTTGGTTCATGTACTCAATCATTTGCTTATTGAACCCTTACATGGCACTTCCTATATGCAGATACTATAGATAATAACTTACTTATCCTAATAACAATCTCGCAAGGTAGGAGTTGTTATTAAACCTGTTTTACAGATAAGAAAACTGGGCCACAGAGATACTGAGCAACATGTCCAAGGTCACATAGCTTCATTCCCTCATAAATGCTTTTTTCTTTTTTATTCCTGACAACGAAACGTATGCTAAAATAGGAAGTGGTCACCACATTTTAGTTTTATGCAGATAACTGATTTTTGAATCAACATTCCGAGGAAAGGGAAGACTTCCTGGACCTAAGCTTCTGCTTCCCAGCCCAAGGTTGGCATGGACCAGTTAACACCTTTTTTCCTTTATGGCATCAGAATTTGCCCTGAGGACACAGATATCTTGTGTTATCAGAGGTCCCAATGCTGGAGTGGAATATCACCAAACCCACACTGATAGAAGCTTCTGGTCTATCAGGTCGCTAGATACCTTTCACAGCTAAAGTCACACCATGTGCCCCATACAGCCCTGAGCTCATACAACTGCAGACCTTGCAATAACTCATATACCCCCATGCAAGCATTATCTCATAACAAGGCTCCAGACACGGATATGGAAAATGGCCAATAAAGATATTAAGAGGGAATGGCTCAGAGAAAGCATAGCTAATCACCACCCTGCTGGGTGAGAGTGGGAGGCCAGCAGGGGCCCAGGCCTTTTCTTCTATTTTTAAATCAGGAGTCTGAGCAGTAAACCCCATGTCTCATTCAATTCACTGCACTGGTCTACAGAGAAGCACGTGACATGGCCCACAGTGGCAGCTGAATGAATTGTTCAGGCTGATTGTCCCTTCCTCTCTCTGTCTCTGCCATCCGGGTAGAGATGGTTTAAAAATACACTGTCATTAAGGGCATTTCAGCTGCAGGCTGGAGTGGCTGGCATAATTGTGAGCTTCCTGAGTCTCTGGGGCTTCCTGAGTCTCTGGCTGGTTCTTCCCTGCTCGTTGACACTCATGGCCTGCAATAGTTTTGAATGAAATGTCATGTCTAAGTTGTTGATAACTGTTAGCCAGCTCCAGGAGGTAATTGAAATGATCCTATATTTGCATTGGAGATTTTGTATTTATGCAAAAGATTGCTGAATTGCATATCATTGAGGGTATATATTTTGAGAAGAGTTTTTCCAGCTGGCTTTGTGGCTCTTGTGTTTTGTTTCCAGTAAAGGATGAACGAACATAGGAATAAAATAAGTTTTAAAGGGTTTTAGTTACATGGTGGCACTTTTTTTTTTTGCACTGGTTATTTATAATTTTTCAACTTGATCTTCCTGTCACTTGGTATTTAGGTTTTTATATATAGCAAGACCCTCTGTAGCTTCTTGAGGTTTTAATAGCCCTTATGTCTAGAGACCAGTAAATAGTTGAGAAAGTATCTGACACATCAGTTGGGCCCAAAGAGTTATTATGCCCTTTGTACCAAGTCTAGTTGATTTTCCTCTCCATACCTGCGCAGTCCTACCTGTCCCTTGGGTCCTGTTATTGTTAGATGGATATCCTTGCCCACCACTGCTCTGGTTTCCTCATCTCTTAAAACTACTAGCTGTCTTGTCAAGTGAGAACTAGGCTCCAGCACAGTCTCTTCATGGCAGAGATCACATCAGCTTCATTGCCTCGGACAAACTGACCAGACCCACAGAAGATATGGCACCTTCCACCACTTTTGGTTTCAGATAAAACACCAAACACCGGGCCATGACAACTGGCTTTCCCAAAGACTGCCTAGAGCAGTCAGTTTGCACAGCCACAGAATATGGGGCAAACTTTGACAAGTGTGAGACAGGAGACAGAAACGAGCTGGCTTTAAATTCTGTACCCTTCATACTCCTTCAGGTTTTTGCCATGCACAGTGGTTCCATACAGCCTCTCTAGAGATGCCCTACGTGGCTGACAAATGTGGCCAGCTGAGCAGTGTGCCGCCTTGTAATTGATTTCCTACTTTTCTGCCCCACTCCCCTTTTCCCTTAATCTCACTGCTCTGGAATTGCTCCTCCTGATAAAGCTCTAAATGTAGGCTATTGTTTTCTAGAGAACCTGGTGAAGACAACATAGTTCGAGGGGGACTTGCTTCTCAGATGATCAATTATAATGATAGTAATAATGAAAGATAAAGGAAAATGAAGGGAGTAACTTAGGGTGAATAGGAAGTATGCTAAAAAGTGAGCGGGAGAAGGTGGTTCGTTTTGAGAAACGTGGGATAGGGTGGGTTTAGAGAACAAAGCTTTGTCACAGTATTTTAGAGCAGAAGGGAATGGTTTGGTATAATTAATAACTCCTGATGCAACAGATAAACACAAAAATCTCTTTGACTTGACATAATGTAGATTTTTTTTCTACTCAGAATCTTAATATGGTTCTGGTGGTTCTTCTCCATTTTGTAGTATGCAGTGTGACATACTTGGCCTCCAAGATTTCTGGAGCTGGAGGTAAAACAAGAATAGGAGAAAGAGAGAGAAAGAAAGAGAGAGAACAAGTGAGCATGAGGAGAGAGGAAACATCATCTTAGCCCAGAAGTCACACATGTCCTTTACCCCCTAGGCCAGAACTAATCATTGCCATAGCCTAACTGCTAGAGAGGCTGGGAAATGTAGGGGAACACACAGACTTTTGCTGCACATAGACTGTCCCATGGCAAGGTTCATCAAGAGAAACTAATAGAGAGAGGGGACCAAATGGGACAAGGCAAGAGATTCATGCCAGAAGAATGCAAAGAAGATCTCCAAGAAATACAAAAGTGGGCAAGAAGAGGTAGAAGTACAAGACGTAAGATCAATGTCTGTTTATGAGTAGAGGATACAAAGGGGAAGGAAGAAACTAACAGAGAGTTAGGTTAAGTTTTGGAGCAGAGCTGAGAGAAATACAGGTAGAGAGGACAGCTCCTTTGATGGATATAAGGGTGAAACCCCCAAGGAAGCATTTCGGCCACTTCTCAGTGAAATAGGACAGGAAACCCTGGAGAAAACATCAGGCGAGCTGGCCACACAGTAAGGTGGGACAAGGAGCAATATAATATTCCTTAAAATAAAGAAAACTGAAATGTTTGACTCACAGATGCACTTACTGTGCTCAGTGTAAAATAGTGGACATATGATGATGTCCAGCTGCTCAAGAAGAACTAACCCACGTTTCTATGAGACCTGTCAAATTTAGCCCTGAAAGGTCATGCATGTTAAAATGCATGTATGAGATTCAGGTGCAGATATCCGAGGCGATGTGAGTCAAGTGAGGCTCATTCAGACATGCTTCACATCACGAGAAAGAAGGAGCTGGGCTGCAAATTGAGAAGCAGGCATCCAATGACTATTTGATAGGGCTGTTTTGGGGATTAAATCAAACACCTAGCCCATCCTAAATGATTAATACATGTTACTATTGTTTGACCAACCTTTTGAGGTTTCTGTTTTAGAGATTAGGAAACTGAGGCAGAGCAAATGTAAGAGCAAATGTAAGAGATTTGACTGTGAAATCATAGCTGGCTGAAGCATTTAGTAGTAGGTGGCCATCACCTAGTCTAGTTGGTAGGAAGTAGGAGCGGTTGTCATTAGGGACTTTCCTGATGAAGTGATATTTAAGCATAGGCATGAAGGCTGTGGAGTTAGCCAGGCAAGAAAGGTAAGGAGGATAACAGAGGAGAATTCATGTAGAGGGAATAGCAGAGAAAAATGTTAGAGGTCAGGAATGAGTTTTGTGCAAGCTGGTAGGCAGAGGATGTGGTCAGGAGCTTTATGAAAGAGAGAAGGAGTGGTCCAAGGTGAAACTGGAGAGGAAGATAGGCTTAGGCAGAGTTTCATAGGTTATGCAGCAGACAGTGAACCCCATCCTAAGAGCCATGGTGGGCCACCAAAGTGCTTTAAGTAGATTTGTGGCATAACAGATTTGTGCTTTATAAAGATGACGCCAACTGTTACATGGAGAATGGATTGGAGAAGGGGGTAAGTGAGAATACAGAGAGCCAGAAGAAGACTACTGTAGTAATTTTGGCAAGGAATGATGGAGAATTAATTTGGGTTGATAGCAGTTGACACAGAGAAAAGTTGAGGATTTTCATATTTACTCTGAAGATAGAATCCGCAGGATCTAGGAATAAAACAGTTGAAGTTGTCCTGGGGTCCAGGTTTCTGGCATGGGCACCTGTATGAGTAAAGGTACCATTTATTTAGATGTGGGGTATATTCTACATTGTTGGTTGAAGGATATTTTTTAAGAACTCTTATGCAAAAAATTATGTAAAACTCTTATGTTAAGAAAACTTCACCAGCTTGCTCTAATGTTAACATCCTACATAACCGTGGTACATTTTTCAAAACTAAGAAATTAGCATCAGAACAATACTATCAACTAAACAACAAACTTTATTCAGATTTCACCAGTTTTTCCACAAACGTGCTATATCTGATCAGGATCCAACCCAGGATATATAGTCGCTTTGTGCCCTTGGTTTTCTACAATCTGTAACACTTCCTGGGTCTTTCCTTGTTTTTCATGAGCTTGACACTACTGCGTAATACTGGTTGGGTATTTGTAGAAATACTATCCACGTGGGTTTGTCTGATATTTTTTCATGACTAGGCTGGGGTTATGGACTCTGGCAAGAATACCACAGAGATCATGTACCCTTTTCAAGCTATCATATCAAAGGATACATGGTATCAACATGGCTTGGGATGCCTGGGTGGCTCAGTTGGTTAAGCTTCCAACTCTTGATTTCAGCTCAGGTCACGATCTCAGGGTCATGGGATCGAGCCTCGCATCGGGCTCTATGCACAGCTCGGGGTCTGCTTGTCCCTCTCCCTCTGCTTCTCCCTGCCCCTCACATGTTCTCTTTCTCTCTCAAATAAACAAACAAACAAATAAATAAAATCTTTAAAAAAACATGCTTATTATGCCACTTGGTTAACATGATGTATGCCAAGTTTCTCTCTTTTAAAGTTATTATTTTTCCCTCTTCATTACTCTGTTCATTAGAAGTAGTCACAAAGTTCACAATAAATTCACACTCAAAGAAAGGAGAATAAGCTCTTCTCTTCTCCAGAGTATATCGAATAATTTATGGACATATGTTAAAACCACCCTGTAATTAATAAGTACTTTTGGGGAGGTACTTTTAAGGCATGCAAATGTCCTATTTATCTTTAAAGTTTATCATCCATTAGTGGGTTTTGCCCACAGCAATTATCACTGTGGTATTCTAATGCTGATTATCTATTTCCCTAATTCTCCTACATCTATAATTTGGAATGATGGCATCTAAATGTCACAGATCCATATTTGTTCAGCCAGGTAGTCTAATTTACTTAATTTATTTTATTGACAAGACTAAGAGGTTCTTTAATGAGGAATAGTGTCTGCAAACTTAACACTAAATATATCCAACTTTTCCATTCATTGGAATTGGTGTTACTAACGGGGGAATGTAATTTTAAAAATACATAGTTCACTTATTTGACTTTATTTTGAGTCTATTTATTGTTTAAAACTAGAATGAATAAAATAAATAATCTATCTATTTCCAGACAGTAGTTAATAAAACAACACTGTTCTTAATTCTATATTTATTATAGAATGAATGCTAAACTGGGGATTTTAGATTGATAACAAGAATGTGAAGTTCTTCTTACCAATACAAAGCATTAAGAAGATTTCCATAGACTACCCTTAATTTAAAAAATGTGTAGGTAATAGTTGGAAAATTTCAGGAAAATATAAATAATAAAATTATAAAAAATTAGTATTTCTTCCCTCCAAAGGTAATTCTTTTAGTATTTTGGCAAATATTCTTCCTCATTTTTAAATATTTATACACATGGATATATGAATTTATATTTATATAAATAACTCAAATTTTAAAATTTATATCTTGATTCTTTTCTTTAACATAATATTATGTGTTTTCCATTTCATTAAACACTCTTAAAAAGATTTCAAATGGTTGCATTGTAATTTATCATATGGCTAAAAATTTATTTAACTGCTCTATGATTACCAATGTAGCTTGTAACCAGTGTTTTACTAGTATAAATAATTCTATGCTGTACTTTTGTATATCTTTATATGCAATTTGATGATTTTCTTAGCAAAGAGACAGTCGTGTGGTGGTTAAGAGCTCAGTCTTTGGAGCTAGATTACTTGGTTTTGTACCCATCTATGTCATGTGATAATTGTATGATCTTTAGAAAATTGCTTAACTTCTCTGTGTCTAAATCTTCCCATCTATAAATTGTGGATAATTACAATACCTACCTTATAGGATTGTTATGAAGTAAATGAAAGCTATATGAAAATGCTATGTGAAAAGAATACCCAGAACTTTGCAAGCAGTATGTGTTAAATGAATACAAGAAAAAAAAATCAGTGTTATATGTTCTGTAAGTAGTAGAATTGTCCTGTAAAACCATCTGGATATGCTATTTTAAAATGCTGTTTTAATGTCTTTAATGGTTACAGGGCTATTTATGTTTTCTAGTGCTTCTTGTGTCAGTTTTTGAGATGATATTTTCAAGGACTTTGTCTATTTCATGGTATAATTTAAATTTATTGGTATATAGCTCTTAGATAATTCTCTTATTCCAAAATTATGTGCTCTATCTGGATTTGCATACACTTTTGTATCTCATCATATTTTGTGTCTCATCATATTTTATTTTGACAAGTATTGATAGAGATTATCCATTTCTTAGTCTCTTTTTGGGAAATTTATTTATTTATTTATCAGTCTATTTAACAACTTTACTGATGTGTAATTTACATACCAAAAAACCCACACATATTTGACATATACAGTTTTGTGAGTTTGGATATGTCCATACACACACAAAGCATCACCACAGTCAAGGTAATCCATATATTTACCACCTCCAAAAGTTTCCTGTGTCTGTGCTTTAGTTTTTGTAATAAGAACACTTAACATGTGATCTATCCTCTTAACAAATTTTTCAAGTATATTGTGCTGTATAGAAGATCTCTAGAGCTTTTTCACCTCATAATATTACATAACTGAGACTATACCTATTGAAAACAGGTCACCATTTACCACCCCCCCCCCCCAACCCCACCCCTGGCAACCACCATTCTACTGTCTGCTTCTATGAATTTGATTATTTTAGATACTTCATATAAGTGGAAGCATGCAGTATTTGTCCTTCTGTGACTGGTTTATTTCATTTAACATAAGGTCCTTCAGATGAATCCATGTTGTCTCATATGGCAGGATTTCCTTCTTTTTTTTTTAGGACTGAATAATATTTCAATATATGTATAAACTATAGTTAATCCATTATTCATCAGTGAGCATTTAGGCTCTTTCCATATCTTGGCCATTATGAATGATACTACAAAGAACCATGGGAGTGTAGATATTTCTTCCATATCCTGTTTTGAATTCTTGAAGATATATATCTGGAATGGAATTGCTGGATCATAAGGAGGTTCTATTTTTAATTTTTTGAAGAGCCTCCATATCATTTTTCATAGCAGCTGCAATATGTACAAGGGTTCCAGTTCCTCCATATCCTCATCACTAGTTGTTATCTTGTATTTTATTTTATTTTTTATAATAGCCATGTTAACAAGTGTGAAGTAATATCTCATTATGATTTTGATTTGCACTTCCTTTATGGTTAGTGATGTTCAGCATATTCAAATACTTGTTGGCTATTTGTTTTTTTTCTTTGGAGAAATGTCTGTTCAAGTCCGTTGCCCATGTTTTAACCAGGTAATTCATTTTTTTGCTGTTCAGTTTTTTTTTTTTTATTATTATTTTATTATGTTATGTTAGTCACCATACATTACATCATTAGTTTTTGATGTAGTGTTCCGTGATTCATTGTTTGCATATAACACCCAGTGCTCCATTCAGTACATGCCCTCTTTAATACCCATCACCAGGCTAACCCATCTCCCCAATCCCCTCCCCTCTAGAACCCTCAGTTTGTTTCTCAGAGTCCATTGTCTCTCATGGTTCGTCTCCCCCTCCGATTTCCCCCCCTTCATTTTTCCCTTCCTGCTATCTTCTTCTTCTTCTTTTTTTTTAACATATAATGTATTATTTGTTTCAGAGGTACAGGTCTGTGATTCAACAGTCTTACACAATTCACAGTGCTCACCATAGCACACACCCTCCCCAGTGTCTATCACCCAGCCACCCCATCCCTCCCACCCTCCACCACTCCAGCAACCCTCAGTTGTTTCCTGAGATTAAGAATTCCTCATATCAATGAGATCATATGATACATGACTTTCTCTGATTGACTTACTTCGCTCTCACTGTTCAGTTTTATGAGTTCTTTATATATTTTGGATATTAACACCTTATGAGATACATGGTTTACAAACATTTTCTATCATTTCTGTTGGTTGCCTTTCCATTTTCTTAAAAGATTTTTCAGCTTTATTGAGATTTAATTGGTTTAACATTTAAGTTTAAGGTGTGCGGTGTAAATTTTTGACAACATACATACTGTGAATTATTGTTGTAATAATAACAAATCCATTGCCTCACATAGTTACCACTTTTTGGGGGGAGAGGGTAAGAAAATTTAGATCTACTTTCTTAACAACTTTCAAATGTACAGTGCAGTATTATATTAACTGAAGTCACCATACTGCACATAAGATATACATGACTTATTCATCCTATAACTAGAAGTTTGTGCTTTTTGACCATCTTCACCCATTTCCCCCATTCTCTCACACCTGAAACAACCAGTCTACTCTCTGTTTCTATGAGTTTGGTTTTTTAAGATTATAAATGTAAGTGAGATCACATAGTATTTGTCTTTCTCTGAATTATTTTACTCAGCAGAATGCCTTCAAGGTTCATCTATGTTTTGCAAATGTCAGGATTTCCTTTCTTTTTTATGGCTGAATAATATTTCATTGTGTATAGATATAGCTATATATCTATATATACCACATTTTAAAAATTGATTCATCTAACAAACAGACATTTAAGATTTTTTTCCATGTCATAGCTATTAGAAATAATGCAAGAATGAGCATGGGGGTATAGATGTCTCTTCAAGAGTGTGATTTCGGGGCGCCTGGGTGGCTTAGTCGTTAAGCGTCTGCCTTCGGCTCAGGTCATGATCTCAGGGTCCTGGGATGATCTCTGCTCCCTGCTTGCTGGGAAGCCTGCTTCTCCCTTTCACACTCCCCCTGCTTGTGTTCCCTCTCTCGCTGTGTCTCTCTCTGTCAAATAAAATCTTTAAAAAAAAAAAAAAAGAGTGTGATTTCATTTTCTACAGATATATTCCAAGAAGTGGAATTGATAGATCATATGGTTGTTCTATTTTTAATTTTTTGAGTTACCTCCATGCTTTTTTCTGTAGTGGTATACCAGTTTATATTTCCCCCAATAGTGCACAAGGATTCCCCTTTCTCCATATCCTCACAAACACTTACTGTTTCTTCTCTGTTTGATAATAACCATTCTAACATGTGTGAGGTGATATCTCATTGAGGTTTTGATTTGCATTTCCATGACACTTGGTGACGTTTAGCACCTTTTCATATAGCTATTGACCATTTATATGTCTTCTTTGGAAAATGTCTGTTCAGGTCCTCTGTCCACTTTTTAATTGAATTACTAATTATTATTATTATTGTATTGAGTTGAATAAGTTCTTTATATATTTCGGATATTAAGCTCTTATCAGATACATGGTTTGAAAATATTTTTCCCATTTCACACGTTGCCTTTTTATTTTCTTGATGGTTTCCTTTGCTATGCAGAAGTTTAGTTTGATGCAGTCCACTTGTTTATTTTTGCTTTTGTTGCTTGTGCTTTTGGTGTTATGCCCATAAAATCATTGCCAATGTCTTGTGCCAATGCACAAGACCAATGTCAAGGAGTTTTCCTCTATGTTTTCTTCTAGGTGTTTTCAGGTCTTACGTTTATATCTTTAACTTACTTTGAGTTAATTTTAGTGAGTAGTGTAATATAGGGTTCCAGTTTTATTTTTTTGCATGTAAATATCCAGTTTTCCCAGCACCATTTATTTAAGAGACTATTTTTTCCCCATTGAGTATTCTTGATGCCCTTGTTAAATATTAGTTGACCATATATACATGGGTTTATTTCTAGGCTCTCTATTCTGCTTCATTGCGATATGGCTTGTTTTTATGCTAGTACCATATCATTTTGGTTCTTATAGCTTTCTAATATAGTTTGAAATCAGGAAGAATTATGCCTCTAGCTTTGTAATTTTTTTTCTCAAAAAATTTGTAATTTTTTGGATATTCAGAGTCTTTGTGATTCCATAATGAATTTTAGGATTTTTCTTTTACTTATGCAAAAAATGCCATTGGAATCTTGATAGGCATTACATTGAATCTGGAGATTGCTTTGGGTAGACATTTTAACAATATCAGTTCTTGCAATCCATGAATACCTGCTATCATTTTGTTTATGTCTTTCTCAGTTTATTTCATCAGTGTCTTATCGTTTTCAGTGTATAAGTCTTTTACTTCCTTGGCTAAATTTATTCCTAACTACTTTGTTGTTTCTGATACTATTGTAAAGAGGATTCTTTTCCTTATTTCTTTTTCAGTTAGTTCATTGTTAGTATATAGAAACACACCTGATTTTTGTATGTTGATTTTTTTATCCAGAAACTTTACTGAATTTATTAGTTCTAACAGTTTTTTGGTGGAGTCTTCAGGGTTTCCCTTTTTTTTTTTTAAAAGATTTTATTTATTTATTTGAGAGAGAGAGAGTGGAGGGGCAGAGAGGGAGGGAGAATAGGAAGGAGTGGGGAAGGGAGAGGGACAAGCAGACTACATGCTGAGCACGGAGACCCACAACCCAGAGATCATGACCTGAGTTGAAACCAAGAGTCTGAAGCTTAACCAACTGAGCCACCCAGAGGCTCCAGGGTTTTCTATATATAAGATCATGTTTTCTGTATATAAGAGACAGTTTTACTTCTTCCTTTCTGATTTGGATGGCTTTGATTTCTTTTTTGCCTGACTGCTCTGGGTAGGGTTTCTAGTACTATATTGAATAGGACTGGTGAGAATGGGCATCTATTCTTTTTTTTAAATTTTATTTTAGTATGAGGGCACCTGGGTGGCTCAGATGGTTAAGCATCTGCCTTCGGCTCAGGTCATGATCCCGGGGTCCTGGGATCGAGTCCCACATCAGGCTCCCTGCTCCTTGGGAGCCTGCTTCTCCCTCTGCTTCTCTCTCTCTCTGTCTCTCATGAATAAATAAATAAAATCTTTAAAAAAATTTTATTTTAGTATGTTAGTTACCATACATTACATCATTAGTTTTTGATATAGTGTTCCATAATTCATTGTTTGCGTATAACACCCAGTGCTCCATTCAATACGTGCCCTCCTTAATACCCATCACCGAGCCAACCCATCCCCCCACCCCCTTCCCCTCTAAAACCCTCAGTTTGTTTCTCAGAGTCCATAGTTTCTCATGGTTCGTCTCCCCCTCCGATTTCCCCCCTTCATTTTTCCCTTCCTACTATCTTCTTTTTTTTTTTTTTTTTAGACATATAATGTATTATTTGTTTCAGAGGTACAGGTCTGTGATTCATCAATTTTACACAGTTCACAGCGCTTACCATAGCACATACCCTCCCCAATGTCTATCACCCAGCCACCCCATCCCTCCCACCCCCACCACACCAGCAACCCTCAGTTTGTTTCCTGAGATTAAGAATTCCTCATATCAGTGAGATCATATGATACATGACTTTCTCTGATTGACTTATTTTGCTTAGCATAATACCCTCTAGTTCCATCCATATTGTTGCAAATTGCAAGATTTCGGTTTTTTTGATGGCTGCATAATATTCCATCGCGTGTGTGTGTGTGTGTGTGTGTGTGTGTGTGTATACACACACCTTCTTTATCCATTCATCTGTTGATGGACATCTTGGCTCTTTCCATAGTTTGGCTATTGTGGACATTGCTGCTTATAAACATGGGGGCACATGTACCCCTTCGGATCACTACATTTGTATCTTTGGGGTAAATACCCAGTAGTGCAATTGCTGGGTCATAGGGTAGCTCTATTTTCAACTTTTTGAGGAACCTCCATACTGTTTTCCAGAGTGGCTGCACCAGCTTGCATTCCCACCAACCGTGTAGGAGCGTTCGCCTTTCTCCGCATCCTCGCCAACATCTGTCATTTCCTGACTTGTTAACTTTATGGGCATTTATTCTTATTCTTGATCTTAGAGAGAAAGCTTTCAACCTTTCACTGCTGAGAATGATATTTGCTGTGGGCTTGTCATATATGACTTTTATCATATTGAAGTATGTTCCTTCATACTCAATTTGTTGAGAGGTTTTATCTTGAAAGTATGTTGAGTTTTGAACAGATGCAGGAAAAGCTTGACAAAATTCAACATACTTTCAAGATAAAACCTCTCAAGCTTTTCCTGAATCTATTGAGATTATCATATGATTTTTGTATTTCATTCTATTAATATGGTGTATCACAATTATTGATTTACTTATGTTGAACTATCCTTGTATTCCAAGGATGAATTGTACTTGATCATGGTGTACAATTCTTTTAATGTGCTGTTGAATTCATCTTGGTAGTTATTTCATTGGGAATTTTTACATCTATATTTATCTATATAATACTTATTAGAGGCAAAACAACAACAAAAAATGGAAACATATGAAAATAACCTATTATCCTTTTTTCTAGATCTTTACTTTAGTTCCTTTTTTATATTGTGTGCTCATGTTATAAATTTATAATTTGTCCTGGTAAAATTGTTCCTAGTTGTATGATAGAATTCAATCTATTTATTAGTGTTCTGAATTTTCCCAAGCCTTTGTTTACGGATGGATTACATAGAAATAATAATCTAAAATTCACTGACTCAGGCCCACCTGACCCAGACCAACTGCTCACATGACATCTCCTGTTCAAGTCATGGTTTATACTATACTCCCATCAGTCCAGCAACTGTGGTCTCCAGGTGGAACGGGATGCTTCCTTTTCTTGCTCTGACTCCCAAATTTGATGCTTTTCTAGGGAGTCACTTGAGCATGCCTTATGATATATTTGCTATATATCCACCATTGCTATTGCCGTATTTGTAAAAATACCAGCATTTCTTTGTTCTAGTGCTCCATATGCCACCAAATGTCATTGTTTTTGCCACTCAGTGGAGTCATATCTCTTTCGTTATCTCTGTGTCTGCCTTTAAACACAACAATTTGTCCCCAAAGTGACACGGAATCCTCCAGGATATGATTCCTACAACTTTTGCTGTAGGCTCATACATGAGTCCACAGACTTGGGTGGCAGGAGGAAAAAAAAAAAAAAAAGCTTTCTTCTGTTTTTTTCTCCATCTTCATATCAGCATCTCTTTCCTGTAGGTCCATCCTCCCTTAAAATCCCCCTTCTCCTGGATGGGACAGCTACTGTTCCTAGTAGTTAAGGCAGTGGATGCTATGCTGGACTTCCTGGGTTCAAGTTTCTGCTTTACCACTTACTAGCTTTGTGACTTTAGGTGACCCTACTTCATCCCTCTATGCCTTAGTTTCATCTCTACCATGGGGATTCGATTTCCTAGATTTTTTCAGAGGAACAAATGAATTAGCACATGCAAAATACTTCAAATGATATGTGGCATTATAAAATATGTGATAAACATTAGTTGTTATTATAGGCCTAGACATATGTGACATTTCGGATGGCTGAGACCAGGTTGCATCTATGAATTTACGGATCACCTATAGCCTCTATATACATAAATATTCTTTCCAGGTTAAAACTTTTAGGGAGCTGAGAGAAATAGTTTTAGTACATTAGAAAAAGTTGGCAGAGAACCAAAATGTAGGTGCCACACATTTCACCAGGATGTATTTTGATCCTGATAATGCATGACTTTTATCTGTATAATTTCCGGGCCATAGACTCGGATTTCAGAATTTGTCTCAAACTGCTCAGAGAAGAGGCTATTTCTCACTGCCAAGATCGCCAGTAGCTGGAAAAGATACCAAGAAGGAAAAGGGATTTAAAACTTAAAGGACAAGACATAAAACACACATCTAACTGATAAGAACAGAAACAGAAGGGTGCTTAAACTACAGATAAAATGAAATGTTTATAGAGTTTTGGGTTTCAGCCACATGAAGTCACGGGGCTTTAATTCTTGATGGGCAGCCTGACAAGAGAGTAAATGAAGCTCCAGAAATCTGGGCTTTCTGCCAAAAAGGCTATACAACTGGAGAGTTCTGATTCACAGTACTGCATTCTTGGGGAGGAGGAACCTTGAAATCTGTGTGTTTACTTCAAGGGACCCACTTGTGAGCTGAGAGAGGTGAGAACTCTGGAGGCCCCATAATATGGAGTTGAGTGCTTTTGATCTTGGCCAGCTCTGGGTTTAATGCTTTTCCAAGGTGACATTGGGGAAGATTCCTAAACTCTCATCAACAAAATAGAGATTTTTATTTTGATGATAAAGATGTAATGTGTAAACTGGCCAAATCATCCATTAGATACGTAGGTAGAGTGCCTACAACCTATAAGATTTGTAAGGGCCTTTTAAGATGTTAGAGTTATAAAATATTTTTTTTCTTCAAGTTATAAATTTAAAAACTGGAAAATTAAAATTGAAAGGATTTGAAGACCATAATTATAAAAGTCCTTTCAATGTTTTAATGCCAAAAATGAAGTAATATGCAATATATGGGTGCATTTTAATAATTGGGATATGATAATATGGTACCATGTGGAACATTGTAAATTAATAAGCCTTAGGGAGACCCCTGAGTAATAGCAGGGTGTTTAGAACATATCAGGTACTGAAATAGTATTAATTCTTTTTCTCTCACATTTCTTTACGTAGAAGTCTTTTGAAATATGGAAGGAAGTATAAGGTCACATCATTTAAGTCAGTTGTTATCTGGGTAGTCAATATAGTATTAGGTATAAAGTGATTAAGTAATTTTTACTATTATTTTATTGATGCATACTGTGTGTGCCAGGTACTCTTCTAGGTCATATGTATTAACACATTAACACATTCAATTCTCATAATAATCCAATGAAATAGATATAGATATCTTTCCAATTTTAATGGAGAGAAGATGAAAAAATAGCAATGCTAGGCAATTTATCAAAGCCACATAGTGGTGGAGCCAGAATTTGAACACAAGCATTTGGCCCAACTTATGGCCAGTCAGTGGTACTTGGGGTACATAAGTTAGATACTAGTACAATGCCTTGAGGCAGGTCTTTTCAGTTTTGAATTCAAAGCTACAACAAATATTCTGATCAAAAAAGTTTTAAAAATTTCTCCCCCATTGCCATAAGAGGCAGGATGCTGGTCACAAGTAGAATTTGAAATTTTGAGGGATGCCTGGGTGGCTCAGTCGGTTAAGCATCTGCCTTTGGCTCCGGTCATGATTCCAGAGTCCCGGGATTGAGCTCTGCATTGGGTTCCCTGCTCAGGGGGGAGTCTGCTTCTCCCTCTGCCTGCCGCTCCCCCTGCTTGTGCTCTCTCTCTCTGTCTCTTTGACAAATAAAGAAAATCTTTTTTTAAAAAAAAGAATTTGAAAGCTTGCAAACACATAAAGGGCTGGAGTTAGAGCAATGGCTTCTCATTTTCAAATATAAGAACACTCACTTTAACTTCCCATATCCTCCCGACATAGTGATACTTTTAGTAACTATCATCTGAGAAAATACATAGCAGAATGGTGCCAAATAGCACATGCATATTATTTATTTAGTTTATCATGGACAGTGCTGGGAGCATAACTTCTTGGACCCTTGCAATCACTCTGTGCCCTCTTAGAATGGACTATAGAGAAATAATGAACTATAATACCATACAGATATTTCCATTAATTAGGTAGGGTAGCATCTAAGATTTTTCTGAGTATACTGGAAAGAAGCAAAACCTATTTGCTGTTGTTTTCTGAAAGTATCCCAAAAGGATTCAGAGATATAAATGAAACAAGTACATAAGCAAAAACTCCATGCTTAAAAAAACAGGATTCCTGAAGGAAGAAGAAAGTATTCCTGTGCACATAGGATATGAGCTATGTGGAAAATGAACCCCACTGAACATACTGGAGACTCTTATAGACATTACAAGTCATTACCTTTTTCTTAATGGGGCAGGGGCTAAAAAAGTCTGTTCTCAGAGCTGACTCCTTATCTTATATAGTTTCTAAGTTTTAACATATTATACTGAAAAAGATTCCCATTTCAAATTGTATATGCAGCAATTCCCAGCTAATTTCTTTGCTGACTCATACAGTCTGGAGGTAAAGGACTTCAATATGATTTGTTAAAAAGTTTCTTCACCCTTAAAAATGTTTGTTCCGCTTTCCAGAATTTCTACGTTTATGACTTTATCCTAAGAAAATAATCAGAGATATGTGCAAATGTATTTGTGTAAGGATAGTTATACCAGCCCTGATTTGTAATAAGGAGTATTTGAAAACATCTAAATGTTTATCAATGGGAAGTTAATACTAAGTTATAATACCCTAATGATACAATACTCTGCAGGCACGTAGCCTGGGGTCCAAGGAAAAGAGATCCCGAGAGCAGGTTAACACGCTAATCCTTGTTGGAACGTGTACTTCCAGGGTAGCAAGCAAAAAGGAACGCAACAGAAGCATGAGCAGCAAATGCAATGTGATGGCACAGCACTGGCCATGACTTGCCTTCAGACTTGAGGGAGGATTTATCCCTTGACCTTAATCAGCCTCTTGTTTACCCCTGGTCAAAGTTCATCCCTCAGGGAGTTAACTCCTCCAGACTTCTGGGTTATATCCCTGGCTCTTCCTTCACTCAGTAGGGATACCACGCTCTGCATACTGGGTGTGCTTCATCACGTTTGGAAATGGTGAGGGGAACCAGAGACTCTAAGCATGTGGCTGGTTGGTCTCCATTGACACCAATGCAGTGACTGAGACTGAGTGGGGCCATAAGTGTGAGGGGACAGTTGGGGCTGAAAGAATTTGGGTGGGCATGTGAGATATGAACATTAAAACAGACATAAAAGTCAAATGGAAAACAGATTGATACATTCACAATATAATGGTAAGAAAAAAGAAGCTAGGATGTGTATGTCATTTGATACTGTTTTTATAACTCTATACACACATATGAGAAGAGAGGGAAAGAAGAAAATACTAAAAAGACATCCAACAGATCCTCATTATACAATCATTTGTAGAAGGCAGACTCACAACTAAACTTCAGAGAATTTTTTTTCCGTTGGGATTTTCTGTGCTTTTCATGGTTTCTGTGTGGAACGTGAATTGCTTGCTGTTATGAAAATAAATCATAGATGTGAGTAGAAATTTATCTGTAGGGTAGTTCAATATACAGTTAGCTATAATAATAAGAACATATAATGCTAGTTAAAATAACAAAATGGAAACTTAGAGATTCAACAGCCTATTATATCAGTGAGAACGTATCCCGATACTTTAATACCCTGAAACCTGCATAATTGTTTAAAAGTGTTCACTGACATGAAAAATATTAATAATAAATTGTTTGAAGAAAAAAAGCAAGTTACAAAACAATATGTTTGATGTAATCATA
The DNA here is from genome assembly GCF_002201575.2 of Neomonachus schauinslandi. NCBI lineage: Eukaryota > Metazoa > Chordata > Mammalia > Carnivora > Phocidae > Neomonachus > Neomonachus schauinslandi. The sequence goes on along the minus strand of NC_058413.1, from coordinate 23,398,033 downwards.
TTTTAAAAATATTTTTTACTCTATTAAAGAAATCTTGGGGAGACTCCCAGATAGGAAAAGTAAATACAGTAAAATCGTAAATTATTCTTAAATTACACATAGTTAATGCAATTTCATTCAGAATCTCAATTTTTTTTCCAAAGTGGAAAAAAGCATTTTAAAGTTCATATGAAAGAATAAATGCGCATAATAGAACATGTTAATCCTTTCCAAAATTTCCTAAAATCAATATGGTATGAGAGTGGGATAAGAACAGAAAAGAGAGTCTGGGAATAGATCTAAGCATGATGAGGCCTTAATATATTAAAAGGATTCCTTTTAAATTCAGTAGTAAAATGACGGTTGACATAATAAAAAGGTGATAAATAATTAGATACCTATTTGGAAAAATAATGTTGGGTTTCTACCTCATAGCTTATTTAAAATACATTCCAGATAAAGAACTAAGTGCAAAAAGCAAAATAATAAAAACATTAAAAACTTTAGGAAAATATTTATATAACCTTTGAGTGGGAGAGAGATTCTGAATGAGATAGGAAACCCAGAAGTACATAGAAAAGGATTAGCAGATTATAAAATTTTTCCTAATGGAAAATAACACAATTAACAAAGAACTGAGACAATTTGTGGGCTGGCGAAAGTAGCTAGTATTTCTAATATCCGTGTAATTCCTACAAATAACTAAGGGAAAAAAATAAAAAAAATAATGTGAACACACAATTCATAAAAAAGAAAATGATAAACGCCAAGTAAGCACATGAAAAGATGTTTAAGCCTGTTGCAAACCAGAACTGGACAATGAGAAGCCACCTTTAAGCTATCAAAATAGCGAAATGAAAAGTTTAGATAGGATTGAGTCCTGGCAGTGAAGTGGGACACCAGATGGTATTGTATGTTGCTAGTGGTGTTTCCCCACTTCTGGGAATTGCAGCATTGTTTGAAAGGGGGGAGAAAAAAAGACAAACCAAACCAAGCAAGCAAGCAAACCCTACGAATAATCTGAAATGCATTAGTAAGAGAATTTAAAAGAGATTAAAATATGGCACATCTGTACTATGGAATATTATAAGGCTATCACAAAGAATGAGTTAGGTTTTGATGTGTAGTCCTTGAGTCCATAGGAAAAGTATGTTTCAGAAGACTCAGGTAAAATCATACCTCTGTACATTATCTAAGATCCAGAAAAATATTTATTAATTGATTGACAATATAAAAGAGGACAAGATGCTATGGCCATCTAGAATAAGGGATGATTAGGTGAGCTGATAATAGAAGATGTATTATATAAGCAAGGATTGTAAAAGAAGTAATAAAATGGCAGAGTTAGAATCCACCTGAAACAGCAAACAGCAGAAGTGATGCTGTACAAAATTTAATTATTGACTCAGATGATGAAATTGAACCACTCCCACAGTGTGGAAATCATTGAAAGAGAACATAATAGCAGTGGCAGACAGAGACTAGAAATACTGTATAGCAAATTGATCTTCCATATATAGAGGAAAGACCAAAGGAATAGAAAAATATTTGAAGATAAAAGATATTTGTTTTATTTTGAAGAAAAAAATAACTGTTCATGCAGAAATAAAATGCCTCATGATCTTCCAGTCAAAATTTTGAAAAGTAATTGACCTTTAAATACATATTACTAAAAATTTAAATCTGTAATGATAAAGAATATTGCTATTAGCAGTCATCCAGAAAAAAAAGAGTCACCTAGAAAAGGAACAAAAACTAGTTCGCTCATTGGTATATAAAGTTTAGAAACCAGATACAGGATTGACTCTACTAGTGTCTGTAGGGAAGACATAATTAATTAGATAAACACAACCAAAAGTGATATTTCAACTCATGTGATATTATAGTGCAAACTAATGGGAATTGAACTAATTAGAGAGTTCATGAAAACATGTGAAGAAGGGGTTATTGAAGGAAAAGAGCTCAGTAGGTAAAAGAGAAGCTGGAAGAGCCAGTACAAAGACCCGGGACTAAAAGATTATCATCATCATTATGGCCAGAATGGAAAAGAGATAAAATGAATAAGAAAACAAAAATACCCATCATGGAGCATCATCACGGGCTGTCACTCTAAATAGTCAAGAAACAAATATTTTAAGACTGATTTTCTATACATACATACTCACTATTAATAAATTTGGAAGTCTCTATACATTTGATGAATTTCTAAGATAACAAAATCTCTCAAGCTTGATTCAAGGAAGGGTCAAAAATCAGAATAGACTACTAACCCTAAAAGTTAGAGGAGGAGATTTAAAAACCTCCCAGAAGATGGCACTCCCAAACAATGTCATAGACAAATTCATTGTCATTATAGGACAAATATTTAAACCATTCCAGAAAATAGACCAAAGAAGAAGACCTCAACAATGTATTTCCTGAAAGAAGTCTAACACTTAAATTAAAACCTAACACTAACAAAAATAGCAAAGCAAAGAATACTGTTTCTTTGGATGCTGCAGCAGAAGTTCTAAGGAAAGGAGTCGGCACAGATTACCTCCAGTTATATTTTAAAGAAAACATTTGCTAAAAGAAGGAGGAACATTTGCTGTACTCTCCAATGAAGTTAGTCACATCTGGGAATAAAAGGAAGGTTAATTATGGAATTTAGGAATATAACTAATTTCATTGCAAGTGTGGAAAATATTTCTTTAATCTCTGTTATTCACTCCCCCCTTCATTTCATTTACTTCGTTAATTCACTCATCGTATCATTCGATCTTCATTTATTCCGTTCATGACATAACACTTTTTTTCTCTTCTTTGGAATTCCACAAGTCAGATTTGTGCAAGCAGAAAAGGAGGACATGCATATGGGGAGACAGCTGTATCTGTCATGGCGCTCATGACGTGCTCATGTCGTGCTCATGACATGCCACATACAGCGTTGGCACAAGAGGGGGCAGGCCTGGGTCTGCTGAGCCAGAGAGTAAGTGTGTGGTAGGAAAGTTGAAGTCATCACAGGAGAGGGAATGCTTCCGATGCAGCTTTAAAAATGCATGGACCTTGGGGCACCTGGCTGGCTCAGTCAGAAGAGTGTGTGACTCTTGATCTTGGGGTCATGAGTCCGAGCCCCACATGGGATGTAGAGATGACTTAAATAAATTTTTTGAAAAAAGGACTTTTAGAAAAATCCATGGACCTTGCTGGGAAGGGCATTAGGGGAGCAGGAAACACATGCATGGGCACCAAGGCATAAAATGGCACAACCAGCTGGATTTAGCATCCTGAGGTGTGGCAGTGAAGGAGAGGGAGGAGGTGAGAGGTAAAGGGTTTTACTTCTTAGTTCAGGGGCCTGGGAAATGTGAATCCCGTATGTAGGTTGAGATGTAGGAAGAAGCTGTTGACAGTACCGACAGTGGGGACCCAGGATGACATTGGGTGGTGGGGCTTAGGAGCCATTTGTAACACGGGAGTGCAGGAAACTTACCCTAGATGGAGGGCATTATAGAGAGGCTGAGGAAATGCCCATCAGAAGTGATTTATTTTCTTTGCAAACCCTATAAAGTACTGGCCGCCTTTAAACTTAACAAAGTAGTGGAATTGCCGTGACTCAGGGCTGTGAGTTGTGAGCATCAATTATCACGTCTGGTTAAGAGATTGCCAGAGAGCAGAGCATTTGTGTTTGCTCCAACAGATCATGCTTTCCTTTCCTAGTGATGGTACTTTAATGAGAAAATTAGTGCGCATGTATATTATCTGTCTGATGGATCATTATGCGAATGTGCCTGTTATTTAAAATACCCAATATATTAGGTTCATAAAAAAGTGATAAGCAGCAGATAATTCATTTTGAAGGCCATAATCAGTGCAATCCACAGTCTCTCTTTTAAAGGTAGAAAACACTTTGAATAATGCTGATTCTGGGTTTTCCTCTTGCCAGTACTTTTTGAACCTTTCTACCCGGAGGAGGAGCATACGGCTCATTTTTTTCCAGGAGGGCAGCAGTGTTGGTGAAATACCTAGTGCAGGTAACCCAGGCATTTGAAGCTGGCAGTTGAATTATTCCCCCAAAGTCTCCTAACACTAATCAACCCTGGATAGACAGGAAATCAAAGTTTAGTGCTCAAGGGGTAAACATGAGGATTTGTATCCGACTATAGCACTTTAGTTCTGTTCATACTTTATCCGGAATGAGTTCTTAGCAACCCCCATCTCTTCCATCTGCCCCTTATCTCCTGGCACTAAATTCAAAAAGCATCAGCAAGAGGTAAGTTATCAATAAAGGCCGAAAACCATATGTTACAAGGTTGTATCAACTTGTGCCCCATGAATTGAGACGGATTAATGTCAGTAAGAACACACTGCATACATAATAAGAATGTTTTTAAAAAGGAGCTGATAATGTGCTATTAACTCATTTTTAGGAACTGTTGTATAATTCATGTGGCTTTTGCATATTGTTCACTGAATTACTGAGTAAAGAATACCCGTGCATCAGATAAGATACACACTGAAACCAAAGAAGGGAGTAAGAAATGCATTTTTCAGTTTTGTCCCAATACTGGCAGTCAGTCATATTTGAATGATAAAAGGCAGATATAATTAATTCGCAAAATAAAAAGACTAAAATAAATATGGTTGGAATTGTAAAACTATCAGAGATCTTAGTTTGTAGACAAACTGAGCAGAGATGTCAAGCATATGGAGGACAAATCATCTGCTATTTCTTTGAGATGGTAATATTTTCCAATGAGCAAATAGCTACAGTACTCAGTGTCAGCGGAGGGAATTGCTGTTTTACTGCAGTAATGAATCATTTAGGCTGAGGAGGATTCAGGTATGTGAGTCACATCTGCTGTTGCATGGACTTCATCAGCCTGGCTCAGATGCTTCCTGCTTTCCGGGGGGGGGGGGGGGTTCAGGAAAAGGCTCTTGGCCAGGGATACTCTGCTTCTTTCCACTTGTCACTGGGCACATGGTCCCTTAACAAGTAGTGGGAGAAAGTATCCACCTAAGAGTGTGATTTCTCAAAGGGAAGCTTAGGGATTCCTCTCATCCATTGCAAAATAGGAAAATGAATTTTTTCTGGACTGCTCCAGGCTGCTGGAGCTAAAGTTCTATCACTGGGCTTCATTCTGTGGCTTGGGGCTTTGCTTGTGAGTTAAAAGGAAATCTTCAAGAGAGTTTCAGTCTTTTAAACATTATTGTGCAAATGTTCATTGAATTGTATCCCTGAATTAGATGTTAATAGGAGGAAAGAATAGAAGGAATATGGAGGAGCTGAATTGGCTGGGGCAAAAGAGACTTTATAGTAAAGGAAAATAGGGTAGAACGACCACAGTAATAACTTCCATTTATTATTTACCAAGCATTGTTCTAGTGGCTGTATACATATTATCTCATTGATTTCTCACCAAATCCTGACTATGAGCAGTTCTTACATCTGTGTTATAGGTGGGGCAACAGGGGCTCATATAAGTTAAGTGACACACCCAAGTTCAGTCAACCAATGAGTGGTGGAATTGAATCTGAATTAGTGTTGACCATTCTTGGACGTGGACATGGACGAGGAACCACTGTGCTGACCAGCAACTTTGACAAGGTCTGTTTCTGTTGGGATCTGCCATGCTTTCCTTGACTGTTCTCTGCCTTGTGTCACCACGATCTCTCCCCAGGTTATCAAGGACCAGGGACAAGGATCTTTAGTTCTATTCACAGTTCTATCACTAGCTTAGTGTGTGACCTTGAGCAAGTCACTCAGTTCTTTTGTCCTATTCCTTCAATTTATAAAATCGCAGTGGGACAGGATCAGTGGTTCTTAATGTCTGAGAATTGTAGACTATCTAAATGACCTTCCACACAAAATTTTGCCCACAGTTTTATATTCTTATGGACTTCCTGAAATTTGGGTCAGGCTAAGCATGTCAGGATTAGATAGTCTTTCTATTATTCTTTATTTTATTTATTTATTTATTTTTAAAGATTTTATTTATTTATTTGACAGAGACACAGTGAGAGAGGGAACACAAGCAGGAGGAGTGGGAGAGGGAGAAGCAGGCTTCCCGCCGAGAAGGGAGCCTGATGCGGGGCTCGATCCCAGGACCCTGGGATCATGACCTGAGCCGAAGGCAGTCGCTTAATGACTGAGCCACCCAGGCACCCTCTATTATTCTTTAATAAGGCCTGCTGGTTTAGACTTTTCACCGTAGAGTTTTGGGGGGATAAGAAGTAGTGGTGGTCATGGGTTAGGAAAAATGTCAAAGAACAAAGAAAACATGAATCTAATGTAATTAAAGGGAAGTTAACTGTCTACATTTCTGTCAGATGATATTTTATAAGCTGTTTTTTTTTTTTCTTTTCTTTTCTTTGGGAGCACCTGGGTGGCTCAGTTGGTTAAACTTCTGCCTTCGGCTCATGTCATGATCCCAGGGTCCTGGGATCGAGCCCTTCATCAGTCTCCCTGCTCAGTGGGGGTCTGCTTCTCCCTCTCACTCTGTGTGCTCTTTCTCTCTCTCTCAAATAAATAAGTAAAATCTTAAAAAAAAAAAAAAAATAAATAAAAATGGTTTTTTTAATCAAGGATAGTATTAATTCTTTACCATTGAAGAGTACTTATAAATGGGTAAATTTCATTATCATTTAATACACAGTTTGCTCCAAAACCTCTGTTCTTCTGTAATAATGGCTAATATTAACAACAACAATAATAGCTATCATATATTGAACACTTACACCTAAGTATTGTGCTAAATATTTTGCATGCATTATCATATCTAATTTTTGCAGAAATCCTGTAAGATAGGTAATATTATCACTTTTTTAAAGATGAGAATAGAGGCTCAGAGAAATTAGAAAAGTGAAGACCTATTTTTTAAAATACATATCTATCTAACTGGGTGATGGACATTAAGGAGGGCATGTGATGTAATGAGCACTGGGTGTTATATAAAACTGATGAATCATTGACCTCTACCTCTGAAACCAATAATATATTATATGTTAATTAATTTAAAAATTAAAAAATATAAAATAAAATAAAACATATATCTATCTATAGATAGATATTTTAAAAATATTTTTAAAAATATCTATTTAGACGTCTATATCTATATATATCTTCAGTTTCCATTGCAGTTTGGCTTCTCAACATCATAAAGGCCATACACAGAAGACCCACAGCTAATATCATCCTCAATGGGGAAAACCTGAGAGCTTTACCTATAGGGTCAGGAACAAGATAGGGATGTCCACTCTCACCATTACTATTTTACATAGTACTAGAAGTGTTAGCCTCAGCAGTTAGGCAACAAAAAGAAATAAAAGGCATCCACATTGGCAAGGAAAAAGTCAAATTTTCACTATTTGCAGACAACATGATACTCTATGTAGAAAACCCAAAACACTCCACCAAAAATTTGCTAGAACTATACATGAATTCAGCAAAGTTGCAGGATATAAAATCAATGTACAGAAATATGTTGCATTTCTATAACACCAATAATGGAGCAGCAGAAAAAGAAATCAAGGAATTGATCACATTTACAATTGCAAAAACAAGATACCTAGGAATAAACCTAACCAAACAGGTAAAAAAATCTGTACTCTGAAAATTATAGAACACTTATTAAAGAAATTGAAGAGGACACAAAGAAATGGAAAAGCATTCTATGCTTATGTATTGGAAGAACAAACATTGTTAAAATGTGTATACTACCCAAAGCAAGCTACATATTTAATGCAATCCTCACCAAAATACCACCAGCATTTTTTCACAGAGCTAGAATAAACAATCCTAAAATTTGTCTGGAACCACAAAAGACCCTGAATAGCCAAAGAAACCCTGAAAAAGAAAAGCAAAGCTGGAGGCATCATGATTCTGGACTTAAAGCTATCTTACAAAGCCATAGTCATCAAGACAGTATGGCACTGGCATAAAAACAGACACATAGATCTGTGGAACAGAATAGAAAACCCAGAAATGGACCCAAAACTATGTGGCCAACTAATCTTTGACAAAGCAGGAAAGAAGATCCAATGGAAAAAGGACAGTCTCTTCAACAAATGGTGTTGGGAAAATTGGACAGCCACATGCAGAAGAATGAAACTGGACCACTTTCTTACAGCATACACAAAAATAAATTCAAAGTGGATGAAAGACCTTAATGTGAGACAGGAAACCATCAAAACCCTAGAGGAGAACACAGGCAGCAACCTCTCTGACCTCGGCCATAGCAATTTCTTAGTAGACACATCACCCAAGGCAAGGGAAACAAAAGCAAAAATGAACTATCAAGATAAAAAGTCTTCTGCACAGCAAAGAAAGCAGTTGACAAAACTCAAAAGCAACCTACGGAATGGGAGAAGATACTTGCAGACGACATATTCAATAAAAGGTTAGTATCCAAAATCTGTAAAGAATTTATCAAACTCAACAGCCAAAAAACAAATAATCCAGTTAAGAAATGGGCAGAAGACATGAACAGATATTTTTCCAAAGAAGACATCCAGATGGCCAATAGACACATAAAAAGATGCTCAACATCACTCATCATCAGGGAAATACAAATTAAAACCACAATGAGATATGACCTCACACCTGTCAGAATGGCTAAAATTAACAACAGGAAAAACAACAGGTGTTGGTGAGGATGTGGAGGGAGGGAGGGGAACCCTCTTGCACTGTTGGTGGGAATGCAAACTGGTGCAGCCACTGTGGAAAACAGTGTGGAGGTTCCTCAGAAAGTTAAAAATAGAACTACCCTATGATCCAGCAATTGCACTACTAAGTATTTACCCAAAGGATACAAAAATACAGATTCAGAGGGTACATGCACCCTGATGTTTATAGCAGCATTATCAACAATAGCCAAACTATGGAAAGACCCTAAATGTCCATTAACTGATGAATGGATAAAGAAGATGTGGTGTGTATATCTATCTTTCTTTCTGTCTATCTATCTATCTATCTATCTATCTATCTATCTATCTATCTATCT
>NC_058413.1:23335702-23389066 GCF_002201575.2 Neomonachus schauinslandi | reverse complement strand
TCTATCTATCTATCTATCTATCTATCTATCTATCTATCTATCTATCTATCTATCTAGTCAGCCATCAAAAAGAATGAAATCTTGCCATTTGCAACGACATGGATGGAGCTAGAGTGTATTATGCTAAGCAACATCAGTCAGTCAGAGAAAGACAAATACCTTATGATTTCACTCATGTGGAATTTAAGAAACAAAACAGATGAACATATGGGAGAGGAAAAAGAAAATAAAATGGCCTTTCTTTTATAAGTTGAAGATTATGAAGTATGGTAATAAGTTTGTTTTTTGTATGTATGTCCTTACTTGGAAAAATGGCCTGGTGACACTCTTTTGGTCCCTTCTTTGCTTGTCACATTCAAAATTCTCCTATTTTGGAAGATTTGAAATGTACCACTTAGTTGAATTCAAATGGTAATATCCATGCTAAGAAGCTATACAGTTTTCCTCTAATTCTAATGAGGTGATTCTACTGAATAGTACATTCTGTAGTAATATTAACTGATTAATCCTCCCAATAAGAAAAAGTAGCTGAATATTTGTTTTATTATGAAAGAGCAAAGTTGAAAAAAAGGTTTAAATGCCCTTGTGTTTTGGCAAGTTATAAACTTAGGATCACATTTAACCTATTGGCGTGGTTAGCTGGAAAGTGCATTAGGATTCTGTAAATGTTTCAACTGGTGATGAAATTGACCACTTCATCTCTACTCATGTGATCACCAAGAAGTATGTTTATGCCTATGATATTGAGAAATGGAAAGAAAAATGCAATTATCTGGCTAATTTAGTAGCTCTTTCCTCCTACCTTATTGTTGAAGTTATCTGAAAAATACACTGCATTTCAGTGTAGGTGTAAACAATCCAGGATAATTACTACAAAAATCAAAAAGAAGATGATGAATAACCCCTTGATATTTATCAGTCTTTTAAAACTGAACATTTTACTGAATAATAAAATACCAAGTGTCCAAATTATAACATGAAATAACTTACTCAACCAGCCAGGTGTCCCAAAATATCCAAGTGTTACTAATGAATGGATCTTAGTAAGTTCTAAGTGGTTGTGTCCATCAATGAATTTTAAAATAAAATATTTAAGTTTTCTGAAAACATATTAGAATTCTAAATCGTGGAAGAGATGATCATTAAATATATCCTTTCTGTTTTTCCTTTCTTCTTTCCCTCACTCTTTATTTTTTAACCAGAGACCACAGAAAAGAGCTGAAACCTTTGAACCTCTAAAATTTTTCCTTGTGGAATGTCGGATCTTTGAGAATATTGAGCATGTGTTCTAGATAATGACTTTTTTTTTTTTAATGAGCCTATGTGTAAGGATGCTCTTTAGGATGTGGTAGAGCGAATAGAAAGGAGAAAGGTAAAAGGTAAAATCATGGCCTGTGAATATTGCAAGCCAAATTTTTGAGAAATCAATGCCCTGAGAGCAGCCCTCAATCAATGACCAAAGAAATTCAGTGAATAAATACCTCAGCTTTTTTCACCCTTGTGAAGTAAATTGGTCAGTGATGTGTCCTACATCATCTCTCCGGGGTCACCAGGAAGAAGATACCCTGTTGCACAGAGTATTAACCTGTTGATTTTCTTGGTTTTCTTCCTTTCACTGTCTTTGCCACTGCATGGGTGCTTCTTAGGCAACTTGTGAGGTAACTCACCTAAGGCACTTCATTTAGGCTCTAAGTCATGTTTTAATTTTTATTTATTTATTTATTTATTTATTTATTTATTTATTTATTTAATATTTTATCTGTTTACTTCAGAAAGGGAGGGAGCACAAGTGGGTAGAGAAGGGGCAGAGGCTGAGCAGGGAGCCCCATGAGCAGGGCTCCTTCCCAGGATCCTGGGACCATGGTCTGAGCTGAAGGCAGATGCTTAAGTGACTGAGCCACCCAGGCGTCCCTAAGCTCTGTTTTTAAATGCAGTCTTAATGATCATCTCCGTACAGAAAACATGTAAAAGCAGAGCTGCTGTGGTTGAAGGGGGTGATGGACTGGTGTGGCGCTGATCAGGGAGTAGAACCCATCCATTCAGCCTCCTTTCCCTCTTCCTCCATCCCTAAATATCTCAGTGGGACACAATATTTCTTGGGAAAAGTTTAGAATAAATGTTTTCTTTCACTTAAAAAATTACCTCATTCTCTCACTGATTTCTTCTACCAAATATTGCATGCTAATTTGCCAGATATTTAGCACATACAATAGCAGTACATTTATTTACTCTTTCCCCGAATATTAAATTTCTAAGAATCCTTCTCTGAGGCTACCAACACAGTTTTCCAAATGCAGTTAAAGCTTGTTCCTCTTCCATACACTATCCATTCCATAACTAGTTCAGTCGTACATTAATGAGAATCAAGACAGTTAACCTTGATTTCTTGAATTGAGAGATTGTATAAATTCTAGCTGAAGTCAATGCTGACTGAACTTTTTTCCCCTAGAGTGTGAGTTTTCATATAATAAACTTATTTAATGGACACACATAACAGTAACTTATCTTGGAGTGTGACAGGCACATTTTCTGGGAAAAAAAAATCAATTTCCTTCTTTCAATATTTCTTTTAACAAGGTTGAAAATCATGTATCTTAACAGAGAATGTTCCCGAGCTCTGTGATTAACATGCAAAGCTGTTTCTTAACAGCACTCTCTCTTTTAAAATGACATTGAGAGCTTAGAGGCGCTTGTTCTTAATTTTTAAACCTACTGATTTCATTGTGCCTGACACAAAGCAGAACATCTTTGCCATAATTATTGTATAACAGTTATTTTTCACAAAGTTGTAATTTTCCTAAAATTAGCTGGACTGCCTCAATTATGTAAATTGAATCCTGAGACTTTAATGAGTGCATTTGTAGGAGCACACTAGACTTTTATAGGGACATATCAGGGGAAAAAAATCTCCAAAGCATTTTTGCCACACCAAATGAGACCAGGGAAAAGTAATTCACAGCTGGTGGTCACAGTTTCTTGTGGACAGTTGGTTGGTTGGGTCCTCTCTCTGCTTTGTGCAATGAAGAAAATGTACTGCGACTGTCTAAGACTAAAATCCTGCAGTTAAAAAGGAAGCTTCAAGGGTTAAGGGCTCTATCTGACCTTGATGCTATGTTTTGGCAAGGTTAGCCTGCATCTTCACTTGTTTCCTTTTGACACAATATCATTTCTCTCCCCACAGTATGCCTTGTTCTGCTTATCTATTGTTGTGTGACAGACTACCCTAAAATTTAGTGGCTTCAACAATCACTTGTCATTATCTCTTTCAGTTCTGTGGGTTGAATAGACTGAGCTGAAAAATTCTTCCTTATCCCCTCTTGTGGGATTACACTCAGAGAACAGCTGGATTTGGAATCTTCTGCAGGTTTGACAGGACTGGCTAATCCAAGATGGCTTCTTCACACGCATTTCAGGTACTCAGTGCTCCTTTACATGGCCTCTGTCTGCAGCAGAGGAGCTTGGACTTCTTTCATGGCACCTCAGGGCTCCAAGAGGAAGAAAGGGGAAGCTGCCAGTTCTTTTAAAGAAAAAGCCCATAGCTGCTGGAGCAGCACTTCTACCATCTTGATTGTTCAAAGTACTTGTAGGCTCCAGATTCAAGGGAGGAGGAAGTCTCTTCATGGAGGAGGAAGTCAAAGACTTTGAGGCATCTTTAATCTGACACACTTCTCACTGAGTTGTTTGATCTCTGATGAAATTTGCTTCCTTCCTCGCTCTCCTCCTTTTTCCTTTCCTTCCTTCCTTTCTTTTCTCTTCTCCCTTCTTTACTTCTTTCTCTTCTTTGCTGGAGGATAAACTCATTACTTTGGCTTACTTTGCTGCTTACCACTTTATGTAATCCTAACTCTCAGAGGAAGTTTTTGATTGAACCCCTCCTATCTAATTACCCATATATCTTCTCTGACTGTACCTATTTTTCATTAATCATGCTCTTCTCTATTCTACAGACTTCTACCTTACCTTCCCACCTCCCTCTCTTCCTATGGTGTACCTCCAAATCCAATACAGTGACTTTCCTCCTTCTGGAAATTGTCATATGTTTCAAAATGGTGTCTTTAGCATCCATGGTATCTGTATTATGCATATCAGCTAAAGAGATGTATCTATTCAATAATAATAATAACAGTATCACCAACTAATACTTATTAAGTGCTCGTATGTGTTAGACAGAATGGTAGCAATTTACATGTATTATCTCATTTAAATCTTTAAAATCACCTTGTGAGGTAGATTTTATTATCCCCATTTTACAGATTAGAGAAGTGAGGCATGGAGAAGTCAAGGGTTAGCATCTGTAAGTGTATTAGATAATGAAAAATAATTTTCATGGTGCTTGTACCAGTTTGTATGTGAGAAAGGTCTCATTGCTCCACATTCTTCAGAGCATTACTGTTGTTGAATTATTCATTTTTTGCCAATATAGAGTGTGAAATTGCATTTTACTGTGATTTTAATTTGCATTTTCCAATTGCTAATGAACTGACACATGTTTTCATAAAATTTATTGGCCATGCTTGTTTTCTCATCTAGAAAATGGCTGTTTATGCCTTTTCCCTGTTTTCCCATTAAATTCTTTTTCCTATTGATTTATTGGATTTCTGTATATATTTTTGGTACTGATCTTTTTAAAAATATGATTATGTATGTTGCAAATGTTTTCCTTCAGGGTGTGGCTTGTCTTTCCACTCTCTTCTTGGTGTTTTCTGGTGAATGGAACTTTATTCATAAGTTTATTCTTCCTTCTCGATCTTTACATCTTTATTTCTCCATTTTTCTTAATTGTACTGGCTAGTAGCACCCTTACAAGGGACCTAGAAGATGTGGTAGTGGACATTCCTATCTTTTTATGATAATGGAGAATGCTTTATTATATTTTATCATTACATATGTTACTTTTTGTAGCCCCTTAGGAATTCTTTCCTTTTCATGAGTAGATGATTTTCAGTTCTTATCTAGTGACTTTTCAATGCATATATTTAGAGGATTACATGCGTTTTCTCCCTTCATTGTTTATTTTGGCAAAGCATATGAAAATATTTCCAGTGTTACATCAACCTTTCACTTCCAGGATAAAATCAAGTTGGTCACAATGTTTTATCTTTTACTCACATTGCTCTCTTTTACTTGCTAACATTTTAGGATTTTTGCATCCACAATAATGTGTGAGATTGACTAAAATTTTGTATTTCTCTGAATGTATTATTGGTTTTGGTGTCAAGATTATATATACCTATCCTCTTCTGGAAGCGTTTGTGTAAAATTAGAATTATCTTTCAACGTTTTGTAGAACTGCCTTATAAAAATCTCTGGCCCTGGTGTTTGCTTTGTAGAAAGATTTTTTTTTTTAATAACTACATTTCTTTTATATTTATAGGACTATTCAAATATTTTATTTCTTTTTGGCTCAATTTTAGTACATTATATTTTTCCAGGAATTTGCTGTTTGTATATACTTTCAAAGTCTTTGCATCAAGTTGTTTATAATATTATTTTATTATCTGTTAATATCTGCTACATGTGTAATTAGGCTCCCTGTTAATTGTCACTATTACTTAGTTTTCTTTTCTCTTTTATTCTGGATTAGTCTTGCCAAACTTTTGCTTTTCTTCTATACTGTAGGATATTCTTCTATTTAAATTTCACATTTTATTACTCATTTTCTCCATTCCTCAGGTTTTTCTTTTTCTAACTTTTGATATGGAGATTTAACTCATGAATTAGCTTAGCTTTCTTTCTTTTCTGTAATAATTATTTGCAGCTCTGCACTTCCCTTTGTTTGCCACATTATTTGCTTATTAGAATTTATGATACAAAGCATTTTCATTATTATTCAGTTCTATATGTTGTTTTCCTTACTGATTTTTTAAATGTATGAGTACAAGAAAGTGTATTTTTTAAAAATGTAAATACATTATTCCTTAATTATTCTTTTTTAGCTTTTTCTTTTGTAAAATGAGACAAAGATTCAAAAACCACACAATTATGTAGCTTAATAAAATATTATAAGGCAAACACATCTGAAATCACCATCCATTAAGAATACTTTGTCAGTCATCCCAGAAATTCTTCCAAAATAATCATTATTATAAATTTTAAAGTAGTTATATCCTTGCCTTTCTTTATAGCTTAACCAATCCAATTTACATTTCTAGACCCTAATCTTACCTATTTCATTATTTTTATTTGATATGTCTTTTAAGTCTCCTCATCTATAGTTTCTTCTTCCTTTTCTTTTTCTTATATTTTATCAATTTCAGAGAATGACTTATATATCAAAGTCAAGATTTTGCTAATATGTCTTCCTGGTACAGTATGCTAATTGAACATTTGTATTTGTCTGTTTTCTATTTTTCCTGCAAATAGGCAGCTAGATAAGCTGTATCCAAGTAAATACCATTATTTCTGTATTTATAGCTGAATTCCATTTTATCATATTTCTTGAAATGAAGAATACAGGATTAGCTATTTATTAAATCTCATTATTTCTATGTATTGCTAATTCTGCTTTTTAAATGAAATAAACAATAAAATATTACAATGTTATTTTTTTCCTCTTGACTGTTAGTTGGTATAGTTGGCAGTTGATGAAACTTAAAGTTCCTTGTATAAAAAATTTGCATCCATAACAAATGTAGTAAAAGGGCTGCAACCTTTGAGTCGTAACATTTTTAGGGAGTAAAGAGCATGTGAGATTATCTCCCAGATGGCTTTAGATCTCCCAGACAGATCTTGTGATTTCCCCTTGGAAAAATACTTCCCTTCTGCTATTAAAAAGCTGACGTTGAGCAGAATCTTTCTCTAGCATCTACATAAACTCCATGTGGCAAAGTTTTGTATTCCTGGACTTTATAAAGTTAAAGAATAAGCACCCATATTTTTTCTTTCCCATAATCAGAAGTTACCTTTGAGATAATGGTCTCACTTTGAATCTCTCACAAATCTATTTTAAAAAGACCCACAAGATCTTCAACTTCTTATAACCTTAATATCTACACATGTGCACTTCTAACTTTCACGGCCAATGGTAGCTAAATGTCTTCAATAACAAAATAGACAGATGGGAGTAGTAACGCAGAGCATTCACCTGTCCTACATTGGTAGGGCATGACATTTTCTTTCTAATTGTGTTATGTCTGGTGAAAATTTTTTTATCACCATGCTGGAGCTAATTGAAATTTTAAGAAAACAGGAGTTCAGAGACTCTTTTGATTACCTGGTTCAGCCTCTTCAATTTAGGCAATTGAAATGGCATCTTCAAGTTTAGAGTGCCATTTTTCTTCTCCCTAGTGGAATTTGAAAAGAACAGTAAATGATTGGAAAAATACTAAGTAGATGAGAAGCAATTTTTAAAAAATCATTCTGTTTCTGGTTCTGCTCAGGAACAATTTAGAAATTAGAAATCAGACAATAAATACTTCAATTTAATGATAGAAAATCAGCTTTATATTGATGTCGGATGAGACCCTGGAACATTTAATTCTTAGTTGCCAGATTCTTCCATGACTCAGTCATTATCCATAAAGCTGAACATTACTGGGATTGAGGAATAGAATTTTTATGTTTTTGGTACTGTTCTTAAAATTTCCAGAGAAACTAGCAAGCTGAAGTATGATTTCTGTTTTCTTATATGTTTCATATTTTACTCTTTATATGGTTTTACCTTTTAGGAAGTTGGACTTCTAAAGGAAGCTCAATCAATAACATCTATGATAGATTAACAATAGGTGCGATTTTATTTTGCTTCTCCTTCTTTTGAAACATGGCAGTTCTCTTGCATGTTAGTTTGCCTGAGAGGTATGCTTGATCATAGAATGCTGCAGAGGAATATTCTGGGACTTCTAAGGCCAGCTCATAAGAACTCTTGCAGCTTCCATCTGGGCTTCTTGGAACACTTGCTTTTGAAACTCAGCCATCATGCTGTGAGGAAGCCCAACCAACCCCAGGGAGTGGCCCCTGGCCAGCAGCCCCAGATGAACTCCCAGCTGACAACCCCCACCAACTAGCCAGCCATGGAAGTGAGCCATCTTGGAAATGTATCCTCCAGGCCAGTTGGGCTGTTGATGCTTTATGGGATCACATAAGCCCACCCTGCCAAACTCTGCCCAAATTGTAAGTCTGTGAGCCAGAAACATGATTGTTTTTATTTTAAGCTACCAAATTTTGGAGTGATTTGTTATACAGCAATAGATTACAAAACAGCAGACATCTCCTGGACTGATTTCTGAATCAATAGAAAAATAAGACGAAGGAGTCAGGAGAATGGAAAACCAAAATATTTTGTGATTTTCAGTAGTGGTTATGTTAAAGAATTTGTCTTAGTTTGAGTACTAGAGTTAGTTTGCTGGAGCACTACCCTGCATTTTTTAATTTGCCTACCTGAAGCAAAGTTGAATTCTGTGGATGCGGGTCATTGCCTCCTACTGGTCCAGGTGAAGAAGAAGGGGAAAGAGATCAATTCCTTCATTCTCAAGCCATTTAATAGGTCAGATTCACGTATTAGAGAAACATAGACCAATGACTGTTAACACCAGTCAAGCAATTCACTTCACATTTGTACGGAGGTATAAGAGTGTCCTAAGTGTTTAGTAGTATTTAAGGTAATCCCTCCTCATGAAAACTGGAGAACTGTGCTAAAGGCATTCCCCTGTCCCACTAAGTAAAAATTAAGAGCAGCCATTCAGACAGAATTTGTTCCAAATCCTGACTTGACAACTTAATAGGAATGTGTCCTTGGACAAGTGACTTAACCTCTCTGAATCTCAGTTTCTGCATCTGTAAAATGGGGATAATTCTGTCACCTAACTTACTGAGTCGAATACATAGTAAGGACTTAGAAAAATGTTTCTACTCTTAGCAGTTATAAGAAGCCAGTGAGGATATCTGTGCTTAAAATTTTAGACATGTGGAATCCTAAAAGGAAAATCAAACGAAAAATATCATAGTCCTAGTCAAGTGCCTATTACTTATTTGCATTACTGACAGCATACTTTTCAATGTGAAAGAATGTGATCACAATGTAGTCAAGACTGTATTCCAGAAATGATGAGTGTGATGGGAAAATGGGAGATTTGTGTAACTGTACATTTCCATACAGAAAAATAACTGCATTAATATATGCTCACTTTAATACTCCTAGACCCCCAGATCTATCAGAAACATTAAGGCAGCTTAACAGATTAGAGAAGAACAAGAGTACAATTAAGGAACTAGTGTGTAAGGTTTATTAAGATAATGCTGTGAGTGTGTGTGTGTGTGTGTATGTGTGTGTTGTGACTGAGGATTTCAAGTTCTTGATTTTTCCACATCTTATGCAGATTCAAGTTTGATGATTCACTTAATGGTCCAATCCAAGTTCATTTCTGTGGTGTTCATTGATCCACACCAAGAGCAACTGATGTATCTTTCTCTGCTTTGTGCCAGTGCCAACAAATTTACCCTTAATTAAGAACATCTAAGTGTTTCATTTGTATTGGTTAACAGTGAGGCCCTCAAAGATATCGCCTCTATATTATCCACTACAAAATTGGTTCTCAATAAATATTTTCTTTTTCTTTTTTTTTTTTTAAGATTTTATTTATTTATTTGACAGAGACAGAGAGAGAGAGAGAGCACACACAAGCACAAGCAGGGGGAGCGGCAGGCAGAGGGAGAGGCAGAAGCAGGTTCCCTGCTAAGCAAGGAGTCCGATGTGGGACTTGATTCCAGGACCCTGGGATCATGACCTGAGCCAAAGACAGACACTTAACTGAATGAGCCACCCAGGCACCCCTCAATAAATATTTTCTTGAATTAATTATAATTATTCATAATATTCCACTTGTTGCCAAATATGTTATCAAAATTCAGACTTATATTTTTCTGGCTGCTTTAACTAAAATGATGGTGGTTCCATACTGGCATTGAGAACATCAAAACTGATTTCCCAAATTCTGTTATTTATTGTGTTTCACAGCTAAGAAGGTATAGCAGAACCCTAACAGAAAATGGGAAAGGAAAGGGGCGCCTGGGTGGCTCAGTTGGTTAAGCGACTGCCTTCGGCTCAGGTCATGATCCTGGAGTCCCTGGATCGAGTCCCGCATCGGGCTCCCTGCTCGGCGGGGAGTCTGCTTCTCCCTCTCCCACTCCCCCCTGCTTGTGTTCCCTCTCTCGCTGTGTCCTTCTCTGTCAAATAAATAAATAAAATCTTTAAAAAAAAAAAAAAAAAAGAAAATGGGAAAGGAAAATGTTCTGAATCTGAGTTTGTGAGTGATTGGATGCGTGGGTCTGTTAGACTCTATGTATGGGGATCCTTAGGCTGTGGGGGGCTAGAGCCAATGGCCAAGGGAGAGGGTAGCTTGGGGAAACATAGAGCCACAGAGCAGACAAGAGGATCATCCTATACCACACATTACAGGTGATAATTCTCTCAGGGATGCTACAACTTTGCCTGAACCACACAAATGTTTAAGAAATAAAGACCACTACTCTTCCAGTCAGATACCTTAGTAGCTGAAGAGATCAGCCTCCCATTTACAACCATGGACTTTTGTAAACACTCGGGTCTCCCTAGATATCTAACCAAAAAAGTGAATAACAATTGGTTTAGACTTGCTACTGTCACTCTTGCATGGATAAAGAATGGAACTTACCATGGGAACTGGGGGGAAAAGGAGTGTGAATGCATGTCCCTGTTGCATACAATAAGTACACTATTATTTCTAGAGAAATTGACCCATAAAATATTGTGACTGAAGTATGTGACAGTGCCAGGTTAGAATAAAAATCCAGAAATATAATAACTTGGCCCAGATGGCAGTGCCATAGGCAACACCCATAGGAGGGAAGGATTAGTAAATCAATAAATGACACTCTTATTTACACCCCAGACAGACATGTATATTTTCAACATATTGTTAGAATGTATATTATACCAAGTCATCAGTAGCATTCAAAATTAAATGTAATATAGATTGCTCAGGTATTGTGAATTCTCTAAGACTTACCTTTCACATCAGAGACTCCTCTCATTAACTCATTTTTCATTTATTCATTGGCATTTTTTGCATTCTTACAATGGATCAGAATGGTACTAGGTGCTTTCTTGTATGTAGGCAAGAGTGCCTGAGATATAGGACTTAGAATACTAAAATTTAGTCTTTAAAATAAAAGGTAATTTAGGAATTTGCTAAATATTCTTATTGTACATATAATAATTACCCATATTCTTGATCTTAAAGTGTCATAAAAATAACAGAATCATCCTGAAGGATTGGCTGCTGTGTCTCATGCTTCACTTTTCTAATAATACCCTTAAATTTGATATCTTGAGGCCTCATCAAGTTGACTAGTAGTCAAGTTATTTCTAGGAAATACATCCCTCAAAAATCCCCCAGGATTCCAAGGGGTCTTACATATGCAACCTGCGTGTACACCTAAAGCCAACACCAGTTTATGCATTCAGAAAGGACTCGTTCCACTGTGGGCTGGAGGACACAGCTGTCCTCTGTTTATATTCAGTCACTGCTATCACTAACATATAACATTGACTGTTGAATGCTTCCAATGTGCCTGCCCTATTGTATACACTTTCCTCAAATTTATTCATTCTGTTATCGCAAAACACTACGAAGGTATAGCTATTATTCATATTTTTTTTTTTTTTAAAGATTTTATTTATTTATTTGCGAGAGAGAATGAGAGACAGCACGAGAGGGAAGAGGGTCAGAGGGAGAAGCAGACTCCCCGCCGAGCAGGGAGCCCGATACGGGACTCGATCCCGGGACTCCAGGATCATGACCTGAGCCGAAGGCAGTCGCTTAACCGACTGAGCCACCCAGGCGCCCTATTATTCATATTTTAGTAACAGGGGAAAAGGTGTGCAAAGGTGAAGTAGCTTGCCTAGATCACGTATCTTGGAAGGGGCTGAATCAGTTCAAACCTAGACAGTCTGGGACTTGCATTTGAGTTCTTAATCAGCTCACTCTGCAATATGTGACATGGTCCGTGCTATGATATCTGATGCCCCTGTTTTCTTTCTGCTGAGTTGTTAATTGATGTTCTGCTAATTATGGTTTGCAGTCCACACTGTTCCCTTTCTTTTTTTTTTTTTTAAAGATTTTATTTATTTATTTGAGAGAGAGAATGAGATAGAGAGCATGAGAGGGGGGAGGGTCAGAGAGAGAGGCAGACTCCCTGCTGAGCAGGGAGCCCGACGTCGGACTCGATCCTGGGACTCCAGGATCATGACCTGAGCCGAAGGCAGTCGCTTAACCAACTGAGCCACCCAGGTGCCCCACACTGTTCCCTTTCTTATCTGACTTGCCCATCTCTGAGTTGCTCAAGGCTTTAACTCACACTGCTTCTGACATCCTCTTTGCCGTAGGGAAAGATCCTTTTGGATCCAGTTCTTTTACACTGATGTTCCACAGTGGAGCTACTTGGTCCCCAGGGATGCAGTAATTTCACTGATATGCTGCATCCTAGGGTAGGTGAAGAGAGGAGGAGAGGTAGCAGGAAGAGCTGCACAGGAAGAATTGATAAGCCCAGTCCTAATTTGAACCTGGAAGCTCAGCCCTCCACCCTAAAATTCAGCCCTTGTTGCTGAATTGGGTTAATTCAAGCAGTCTTCTTAATTACTCGTACTTATTTGTCCCAGCAGATCATACATTTGTCTATTCCCCCATTGTGGATACATTTTAAAAGATGTTCTCCTCTGCCATGGGCTGTGGGACCACTTTAAAATCAGGGATGTAGCCAGACCCAGAAGTGTTCTTAGGCATCTTGTGTTATGGAAGACTTTTGGGGGAGGGTTGTACAACTTCATATGATTGCCTGTTCAAGGCCTGCCATAAAATAAATTATGTATGGTTACTAAGGAAACCAATGACCAACTATTAAAAACCACATTTATGAAATGGCAATGTATGTGCCTTTTTACAGAGTCATTAAATATTAATATCTAGGAGCAAGTCTGACAAGTATCATAATTTCAAAATCGTTATAAACATAAATGGCGTTTCAAAGTGTACCAAAACTGTAGAAGGATATAAAAGTGTCTGATTTCTATGGTAACAAAGTCACAGAAACTACTAATACTACTGTGGTTTGTTGCCTACATCTGTGTGTAATTGAAGAAAATGCTCAGTCTCATTTACAGGTTACTGAAGAAAATAGTTTTCCATTGAAGTTCAACAACCCCTAAACTCTATCCTAGACCTCCTTAGGTGATACCCATGTAGCAAAGCTTCACATACCACCTTTTTGCTAGAAAGTGGAATGTGGCCCTTACTTGGTAGTTTGACAGAAGAGAATATAAGTTCATGGACAGGTAGATGCCAGGCCTTGGTGGAAGATTCTTTGTGTCCTGCAAAATTAATTAGGAAAGTCAGTGAATAGAAAATTCTAAGTTTTGGTTCTCACTTCAGTTCTGCCACTAACCATCTAGGTGACTTGGACAAGGAAATTTGCCTCTTTAGGTCTCAGATCTCATTAGGAAAGTAAGGAAGTTTGACTAGCTGATCTCTGAGGAAGAATTTCACATTCTATTATTCTAAGGATCTTTTCTTCTACTTGGTTCCATGTCACCTATATTTTTTCTTGCATGGTATTAAATGAGAACAGGAAAATGTCATATCATTTGCCAAACTATTTCCCCAGGACATCCTTCACTTTAGAATTTGCCTTTCCTTTTCCTTCAGGAATAAGAACATTCCCTGAAACAAATGTTCCTTTCCTTGAATGAAGATATTTGTAGCTGAAGGAGACTTTGCACAAACTTGAGAGAAAAGAAAACTTAGATGTAAAATAAGCTATTTTCTTGGCTAGCTAATTTTTGCATTTCCTTCATGGTTACTTTTTTGTTATCTGAATTTTAAGAAATTGCTTTTTCATAGTCTGACTTCTCTTTTGAAGATCTCTAGGATCTACTAATGAAACCATAACTGATAATAATAATAATAATAATAATAATAATAATAATAATAGGATAAAATGGAGTGAACCAAACAAAATTAGCTCGCTGCATTAATTTTTATTTTTATGAGAAAGGTGAGAAAACAGTTCTGGGTGATACTTAAGCAATGGATGGTCCAATTTGAGACATTCGAAGGCAGAAGGAGAATGGAGGATTTAACCATACTGAAACTTAAAATATCACCCAGGCAGTTGGGTTCTTGGGCTGTCTCTTATCTAAGTGTGGCTCTTTATGAATATGAAATATAAGTTAAAATGATGAGTACATATGTGACATGCCTAATTCAATACTTGGCATACACAGAGGCTAAGAGAGGGGCAGGAAACTGGAAACCCCATGAGATTTTTGCTGCTTCTTTGTTTTGTCCTCAAGGAATTTCAGCTTTCTTGGGTTCTTACCGAATGTGCTATTTTAGACCCACTATGACCTGAAATAAGTCCCCATAAGTAAAAGTTGCCTTTAGTCTTATTACTTACTCTGTCTCTAAAGCCAAGTGATTTCTCCAAAAAGCATGCAAAATCCATAGGAAAACACTTTCAGGTTCATTCCTGCACAATTGAAATCTTTCTTCTTTGAAGAAGAAAAATTCTTCATCGTCTTATACCCATCACATCCCCTTTTCCTTTGAGTCCTCTACAAGTGAAATGAAAGATAAATCCAGCTCACAAAGTACTTGTAGATAGTAGGAACTTGATAAACTTCAATTAAAAGATAATTTCTGTTTCTGGTCCAGTGTATAAATAGCTTAGAAGTTGTTACTCTTGTCCTAATGACAAGCAAAAAACTGAACAAACTGAAAGAAAATTAACAAATTAATAACTCTTCCTAGCTCTTCCAGAGAAGTAAAGTCACAGGACAAGTTACTGCCCCCCAAAATTAGAGAAACAGAAAATTTTAACTTAACAGAGAAGAAACTCATGAGCAGAAACCTCCTTAGGAACCAGTACAGGCTAGGAGAACCTAAACTGTAACTGACAAATTGCTGGAGGGTCAATGTGGACAAGTCTGAGAATTAAGAACTCCTTGGAGATCAAGGCAGAGGAGGGTCCACACACTTTTGTGAATTTTATCTCTCAAACCTCTACCAGGATTTCACAGTAAATATTTGAGGAAAATTCTCTCATGCTTCTGGTAGGGGGAGAGGAAAAGGAACCATTTTGAAATATGCTAGAGTACTCTGTTCTTAACAAGGCCTGCCTTCAAGAGAAACTTTTACCAGAAACCTAATCTATTGGGGTTTTATGAGAGCCCAACTGACCTGAGTGAGGGAAGGGATTTCCCAGCCTTCTGTGGCCATCTTTTCCCACCTAACTAGGTGTGGAGTTGAGAAGCACCTGTGAGATTTACAGTCCAAGGGCACATGCTCACTAAAAGACTGAGACCTAATTATAGGACTACAACATGCGTTTCTTGTCCCCTACAACTTGCCACCATATCACTAAAGCCCCATTTACTGGAGTTCTTTTTCCCATTCTGACATATCCTGCTTTTAACAAAAAATTACAAGGCATACTAAAAGCAAAACACACAGTTTGGAGTGAAACATTTAAAATGTTATTTATTTTTAATTAATTTTGATTGAGGTATAATTGACAACACTGTGTAAGTTTAAGGTGTATAACATGTTGATTTGATATATTTATATATTGCAGTATGATTACTACCATAGTTTTAGCGAGCACTTCTATCACATCACATAATTAACATTTTTGTGTGAGGAGAACATTTAAGATCTAATCTTTTAGCAATTTTGAAGTATATAATATAGTATTGTTGGCTATAATCACTATACTGTGCTTTAGATCTATAGAAATTATTCATCTTCTGGTTGCAAGTTTATACACTTTGCCCAACATCTCCCCCATCCCCCAGTCCCTGGTGACCACCATTCTACTCTGTTTCTATATGTTCAGCTTTTTTAGATTCCACATGTGAGTGATGTACAATACTTGTCTTTCTCTATCTGGTTTATCTCACTTAGCATAATGCCCTCAAAATCTCTCCATTTGTTGCTAATGGCAGGATTTCCTTCTTTCTCGTGGCTGAATAATATTTCATTTCACATATATGCCACAACATCTTTTTATATAAATGTATTTTCTGAGTATTTTATTTAAAGGTATGCAAACTTGAATTTTGTATTGGAGGTAGTTTTGCATACCTATAAGGACTCTGGAGTTGGTCAGAACTGGGTTTGTATTTTGCCTTTGCAGTAGATGATTACAAAATGACCACAATTGTTCTTGCCCTCATAGGTCTGTGCCCTTTGCAGTATAATTTTGTACACCTTCCCATCTATTTTCCAGCCCTTGAGTTGGAGCTGGCATTATGACTTGGTTGACTAACAGAAAGTGGTAGAAAACATGATATACCAGTTCCACTATAACCTTCAATAGGTCTTGCACGTATCTGTGTGTTCTCTGGATACTCTGTCTTATTCCAGTTGAGTCCCAGAGATGAGAGAACCCAATCAAGATCAGCAAAACTGCCTACTTGACCCACAGCTGACCTCAGATGCATGAGGAATCCCAGGAAGAACAGAGAAATTGCCCAGCTCAATCAAGCCAAAGTATTAATCTGGAAATGGGGGCTAAATAAGGATGATTGTTTTGAGCTAGCAAATTTTGGTACGGTCAGTCAGACAACACCGCTGTGGGAGTAGATATCTGATATAGTCTTTGTCTTTTACCAAGTGTGTCCTTGCATAACATGCTTCTTCCTCTTTTAAGTGGAGTTCATGTTACTGTTAAGACGTCTCTAATGGGATTAGTGTGGGTTTGTGTGAGAGGATGCATGTACATGGCGCAAAGGAAGAGCTCAGTGTGAGCTAGTTGTTACTACTGTTTTCTTTTCTACTATGAATTAACCATTATCTGTTGGCTTCTATGAGAGGCCTTTTGCTTCTCCTGATTAATGCTTTGGGTCCTAGCTCCCCTTTGTGGAACAAATAGGTGGCAGCAAATAAAATCCAAACTTTTGCCTAACCAGAACATGGTGTGGGAAACAGTCAGGGATTCTGAATTCAGATAATCAGTGTTCGAATCCTTGCTCTGCTATTTTCTGGCTTTTGTGGACTTGGGTAACTTAATTTCTCTGGGCCTCAGTTTTTTCACTTGTAAAATGGGACCAACGATAATACCTGCCTTCTTCAGTTGTTAGAAATATTAACTGATGCACATCTAAAGTACTTGGAGCAGTGCCTGGCATACAGTAAACACTCAGAAATATGTGGTAAATGTTATGTTATTGTCATTATCATCAACATCATCATCATTATTGAGATTTAGCATCTTCTAGAGATGAGTTGAATCCCTGGTTTGCACCATGTGAAATTCTGGAAGAGCTTCTGCCTTAAGCACAGACGTATTCAGCTTCTGCTCTGTAGTCCACAGGTCAGTAGCCATTCACTAGAGTTCAGCCATCTGCTAGGAAGCTGGCAGATGCTCTGAGTCTTTACACACGGTCACAGGGAACAACTGGTCCAGAAATAACACCCCATAAAGATTCTGAAGAGAGCCAGGAAATGGGAAAAGAGAACGACCCATTGCACTGAGCAAATGGCACTGACTAACGTGGGGGTTAGCCTCTGAATAAAGAACTGAAAGCCAGAATCAGACAGTTGCTATGGGACTAGGCTCATTTGGAAGGAGTGGATCAAGAGTCCAGCTAACACAACAGGTTTGAACCTTTAAGATAGACAGTAATATTGTCTGAAAAATCCACTAATACATCTTTTAAAGGAGATACTTTATACTTAGTGGTAAAAAATGCAAGGAAGGGATTTTGTATGGTGTTAAGAAATAACGGGCTTTTAAATCTAACAGAACTGGGTTTGATTTCTGTCTTTCTCATTTAATAGCTGTCTCACTTTGGACCAGTTTCTTCATCTCTCTGAGTTTCAGTTCCCTCATTTATAAAATTAGATAATAATCCCTCTTTCATGGAGCTAATGAAGGGATTAAATCACATAACTATATAAAAAGCCTAACAGTGTCTGACACCTAATAGTTACTTAATAAATGGTATGTGTTACCATTATTATTGTTATTAAGTAAACACCATCTGCCACAATCTTTGTATTGCCGAATCTCCTCCTGTGTTGCCATTTTTCAGTTGTCTCATATGCCCTGGCTTATCCTTTTTATTCTTCTACATACTCTACCGAACTTTTGATATCTGCCCTTCTGATGTCCAACTAATGACTTTGACATCACACAACTCATTGATTATCTTCTGGGCTGGCTTTGACATTGGGCATCTGCATCATTTTTACTTGCATTTTCAAGGTTTTAATTTCATTATGTCCTATCACTGTGAGCGAACAAGAGAGTAGAGAAATCAGATGAGCCCTAAGGAATTATCTAAGTTTGGGATGTACTGTCAGGAAGGCAAGGAGCAGGGTCTACCAGGTCAGGAGGCAGGAAGTGAGGTACTAATTGGTACCTCTATCCTATGAGATGCAGAATAAGAAACATTTGCTCCAAGTGTTTTATACTGTGAAGTAGGTGAAGTCAGTCATGGACTCTTCCATTAGGGGTAGAATTTAGGGTAACTTCATGTTCAGGGATTTCTCAGATCATTTTCTCTGCTACTTTTTTAAGTTGATTATGGAAATTTGAGAAAAAAAAAGGCAAGTTAGGATAAGAGGTTTCTCAGGGGATGACAAAACAAAGAAATACTGTTTTTCTATACAACTAATTTTGTTTCTGTCCCTGGTGTTCTACTCTGCCACATTTATCTCTTTTGGAACTGGATTATCAGAGCTTGGATGAGTTAAGCCATTTTTTTTTTTTTTTTTTTTTTTTAGGTTCAATTCCATCAGCTCCAATTTTCTTCTATTACTTGTAGGTGCCAGGTAGTTTTCTATGGAATTACTGAGAGATCAAGAAAGAGTCCTTTTCACAATTGATGTACCATTCATTGTGGGCCAAGAGTGTCAACTTTCTATGAAATGATAGGATTCCTGCAACCAGGTCCACACATCATCATTCTCAGAACAACAGACTTTGCTCGGTATTAAAGATGATCACTTTAAGGTTTAGAACTGTAATGCACAAACTTAGAAACAATGATGATGCTCATACATGTAAAAATAGAAGGACAAAGTATGAAGTATAGTTTTCTTTCCACATGAAGTACAATGCTCCTTCCCGGGTTGTCTAATAGTAGTGCTTCTGCAGCGTGGTCTGGGGATTTATGCATTCTTACACTGTTTCTCTCTGGTGTTTTTCTCTTGCAGGCTTTGTGGGAATTTTAGAGATGATGAAATATGGTGTCTTACGGTGTAATCCATATAGACCAATGCAATGATAACTAATGATGTACCAGTACTTTATATTAAAATGCATCATTTCTTTGCTTGTAACTGAGGGTTGTTTCTTGTAGGATATGCAAGTTCCAAGATAGATCATCATAATAAAATGATATGAAATGTCATAGCTGAGAGAGTTCCTACAAGATAAATGATGGTGGTAACTAGCCCATTGTCATTCAAGCTTATTCTCTAAGTTTTTCTCCTCAGCTCCAGTGATGGTGGATGACTTGGGCAGAACAGGTCCACATGCCTATGGGATAAGTGACAAAGCCCCTTTGTGTTTCAGTGTCTTTATCTATAAAATGGGAATATCAGTAGTACTCTTTCAGAGGGTCATTTTGAAGAGGAAAGGAGATAATTCATGTCAAGTAATGAAATACAGGTAATATTCACCTAATCATCATTTATGATGGCTGTTATTACTACTACTATTAATTCATTTTGTGGTTGATTGATACATAATTGCACAGTGATTTGCTTTGGTTAGTGATGCAATGGGTAGACTTAAAGCAGTTTGGAATTACATAATTTAGCTGGAGATTGAATTATTATTTACCAGTGGGACTAATGAGGGATACTGCAACCAAAAATAAAATGATTTTTAGAAGGAAATGCTAGGTTGCTCAGGTATTTCTGGGTAATTCATATGGACTGTTCCAACGTAACCATATTATACAACTCCGCTTTTAAAAATGGCAACTTTTATCTTCTTGAACAATTTTAATTCTTGGAGCTTAACTTGATAGTAATAGCCAAATGGTAATATTTTCACACTAATATAATCTGGAGAGTGCCTTTTGGCTTGACTACATACTTGGGTTGAAAAGGAAACTAGGACACAAATTATTTGATTCAGAATGTTGCTGTGTGTTGTCTCCTAGTGTCTACTCATGTAATAATAATCACATTATTGCACAACTAGTTTATCCTAGGAAGCAGCCTAGGCACATATAATCCTGTCTCTGCCCTCAAGGAATTTATAGTCTTGTGGATGGACAGAGGTACAAATAAAGATTGCCACGTAACACATGTAACTTGAGATATACCACAATCAAGTCTTGTATAGATATAAATAGGAAGAAGGAAAAAAAAGCCTTTGAGTTAGATATAACTGAGTGTTATACTAGAGGAGCATAGAATGATATATTTTGACCCAGAAAGGATTTTGGAAGATACCAAATCCAATCAGAGCAGGCATCATTTAAAACTGTGGCTCAAAGTTTCCTGCTTCAAAACTTAGCAGGAAAACTCAAGATGAGTAGAGACATCTTTATTGTGCCTCTTTGCTCTTCCTAATTTCAGCATAATAAAAGGCTTCTGCTTTCAAGAGGAGAAAGACTATCCAGCTGCTCCGGGGCCATGGGGAAGCATTCAGGAGTCAGGGTGGTCAGAATTCACTGATACCATGGAACACCAGTGGCTCCAGGAGGCATCTGGGCTCCTTTAAAATAAGCCACCACATGAATGGCGAATAAAATGAACTGCCCTTCCTTTTCTTTCTGTGAATCGTTGTTGGTTTATTACTTTTTTGCTCATTGATTTATGGTCTTCCGTTCACATTTCTGGTTCATCTAGACTGCAGATTTATGTCTCCTTTCTGTAGTGGCTCTTGATTGTTCCTTGTGGAATCATCATCATCCCAATGAATGATGGAGGGCCCACCGTGTCCATCTCTAATCCTCATACACTCATCTGGGGTGGATTTTATCACCAGTTTATAAAAGGAAAAAAAATTAAGTGACTTGCTCAAAGTCTCACAGTAAGTTAGATGCAGAGCAGATATTTGAATCCAGGCATATGTGACTCTCAAATGTCTGGGTTTCGCACCCCCCCCCTCAGTTTCTCATACATAAATGACTCTGGGTGCCACCTCTGGCTGGCCCCCGGCCGCTGCGTCTGACACCTGAGGCATTGCAAACTCTTGTTGATGACTCGGCATTTCCCAGAGTCTGTCTGTACCAGGAATTCAGGCAGGAATGCACCATACGTGCCGGCAAGAACCGCAAAGAGAGTCAAGTATACAAGACCTTGTATAAATGTGAAGGCGACTTGGACAAAAAAAAAAAAAAAAATCAGAATTTGTGTCTTATTTTTGGCCTAACTTATGATATTATGATTGTGTCAGCCTGTTATCTGGAAGTAAAGCAACCTACATCATACAAGTCCTTTGGGCAGGGGCTCACCTTCCCCTGAGGATTCTCTTAGTCAAGAGAGGCCATTTCTGTTTCGTTTGCCAAATGAGCAAGGCAGCCCGGGGAGGGCATTTTCTGCTCCAGCCTCTGCTGATGTAGTCCCAGTATGTGTTATCCGCCTCTGCTGATGTAGTTCCAGTATGTGTTATCTTTGAGCACCACATATGCATAAAGAACAGGGCACAGGATTAGCACAGCATGCTGGCAGCAGTAATACAAGATTTTTGGGCTTGAGACAGCTTAGTTTCTGTCTCGTCTGAACATGTAAACTGTCTCTCTGTCAGATATGGTGATTTCATTACTAGTGTAGCACTGGATGGTGTGGGCTCTGCATCAAGCTAATGAATAAATAAATCCAATCAGTAATTGAATTTCTGCATTAGTGATAAGCATTCCTTGTAAAGAAAAAGAAAGAACATTCAGCAGGGAGAAACTAAGTAGTGCAGAGTAAGGTAGCATTCTAGCAAGATTTGTATTACCAGAGGGCAACTTGGTGGCAATGTAGACAGGAACAGTGGTTGCAAGGAAAATGCCCCCAGCATGTCGATTCCATGGAGAGACAGAGACTGAGGAGAGATTTTTTTTATGTAAGATTCCTGTCCCACCTTTTCCATGTAATCTTTCACTTGCCTAGAATCCTCTGTGCCTGGGAGACAATAAAGTATAGTGATTATGAAGATGGGTTCTGGAGACATAGAGACCTGGGTTTTCTCCGCTTGTCATTTTTACCAATATAGCCTTGGGCAGGTTAGTTCCTTATCATTAAAATTGGGGTAATAATCTCATGCTGTCTGTCATTAAGAACTAAATTGGTTTGTTATTGTTTACTCCTGGCCAACACCCTCCAGTGGGAGTCATGGATGAGGTTACATTAGGGGATGTAGAGCTGATTTAACCTCCAAGACTCTGAGACTCCAGTCCCTTCAGGTTTTTCTATACTCCTTCCTGCATTATATACAGAGAGTATAATAAAAGAGCTTTCCAGTTTAGTATTTCCCCCAGATTTATATAAGGACAGATACTCTCAAGTGCCTTGTCTCTAGATAAAATCCTCCCATGGGGATGCTGCAATGCCTAGCTAGACCCTTCATCCTCCTCACCCCCCTGTACCAAACGGTGTCCCTCCTCATCCTCAAAACACTGTTGAAAAGTCATCCTTAAATCCCTCTAGTGTGAAGCTCATGTCACTGTCTTCTCTTGTGTCCCCAGCATCCACTGCAGGACCTCCCACATAGCAGATGATCATGAGTGTTTATAGATGGCCTGTAATTCTCTTCCCTCCATCTAGAACTTCTGGATGAGTGGCTCCATGTCTTCTCTCTCCTTTTTATTTTCATAAACTCTGTGCAAAGAAGAGAGTCCGTTTTACTTTCCCTTCTGTTCTGGTGGATGACCATATAACTTTTTAATCTCAGGGACATTTTTGGAGGATGAAGTGAAATAATGTATACAGAACACTTAGTGTGGCCCTTAGCACATAGTGGGGATAAATAACTAGTGACTAATATTACGAGTAGTGTTCTATAGTCTCAGTGAAGGTTAGTGTTTGTAAGCCTATTGTGTTTAGTGGGAGCACTATCCCTGTCTTCGCTCTGCTCCCTTGTTGTGGAGAGAACTTTCCACACCATGTTGCATAGCGAGTGGGCAGGTAATGGCTCCTGGCCCAGGCAGTGGAATGCACAGGCATGCATGCCGAAATGAAGCGTATCATTGTCAGATGATGGGACCCTCAGGCTGTCTGCTGTCTGGCACGAGCATTGAGGAGGAGGCAGCAGCTGCTTCTGATGCTTCCGGTAATTATGATGGAGGATGATTCAATTCCATGTAGGATCCAGGACCCAAAGGGAACAATCTGGGCTAAGTCAGCATGTGCCTAATGAAATTGTTTAGCTTGGGCTGCGGACTTACCTACCACAAGCTGTGATCTACTGCATTCTAACAAAGCCATCCTGGGAGACGATGCTGCTTAGGAAAGGGAAACGATCAGTAAAATTCACTCCTTGCAGCCGCCCTTCCAAATTTGTGCTATGACCCAACTGTCTTGCAGGTGAGATGGGAAAATAACTTGCTCCCTATGGCCAGAGGAGTCTCTGTCTTTAAGTGGAGGGGCATCACTCCTCTAAGGTGCCTTCCCCCAAATCAGCGGGCACTTTTTCAAGGCTGTGGAGGCTACCTCTTTAATATTAGATTCCCCATCACTCTATATTGCTTTTGGCAGCCACCCACAGAAAATGAATCAGGTTTATTCTCACATGGCTTTCAGTTAGATGCTCAATTTATTAACATGCCACGGTGTGGTTGTCAGTGATGGGACTCTCACACAGTATCCAAGCAACTGGATCTCAAAGTCTGTTTTTTTTTTTTTTTAAAGATTTATTTATTTATTTGAGAGAGCGAGAATGAGAGAGAGAGAGAGTACATGAGAGGGGGGAGGGTCAGAGGGAGAAGCAGGCTCCTCGCCGAGCAGGGAGCCCGATGCGGGACTCGATCCCGGGACTCCAGGATCATGACCCGAGCCGAAGGCAGTCGCCTAACCAACTGAGCCACCCAGGCGCCCCTCAAAGTCTGTTTATGTGTCTCCTGCTACATGACATCCTGCCCCTTCCCTCCAAGCAGGAAGTGGGTTGAGGCAGGTCATCCCCGGACATCAAATGATGGCACAGATGGTTATAAAATCACCTTCATTTAACCTTTTCCTGTGCTCAACCAGTGGAAAAAGACTGGAAGCTCATAGGAATGTGATACGGAGACATTTTGGATTTTGTGAACTTACACATGTCAGAATGAGAGGCAACTGCAGTCCCCAACACTTGGTAAATGTAGCGCAGCTACCTCCGTCAGGACTCCTAAGAGCACGTGTCTCTTTTGGTGCATTTCGTGTCTCTGTTGGCTTTGGCATTCTGATCCATGCTATGTAGCCTTCCCATGCAGATGTCTCATCAGTATGGAATATCAGCTTAGGGGCCTGATGAAGATAAGTACTGGAACCAACGCTGACCGACTAATAGCTTGACTTTATACCTGGATTTTTTTTTTTTAATTGCTACATGAATTGTATTGGCTTCCATGGGAAGAATGAGAGTGAGCATGACTGATTCCCCTGCTGATTTAATAGAATTGATAGTTAAAAAAAAAAAAAACAACCAATAAAAATAACAAGCAAGCGAACACAATTGGCCTAATTTTTCTTTCAAAATAAATTGTCTGCGCATTGGACTGAGTTCGATGAAATCATCCGGTGGTTCTGGCATCATGTAGACAGCACACCATAATCTTACATGTCAAGCTAATGAACATTGAAATGAGTCAATGAAACAGCTGTTGCTA
Organism: Neomonachus schauinslandi; assembly: GCF_002201575.2. NCBI lineage: Eukaryota > Metazoa > Chordata > Mammalia > Carnivora > Phocidae > Neomonachus > Neomonachus schauinslandi. The sequence goes on along the minus strand of NC_058413.1, from coordinate 23,364,282 downwards.
ATGAAGTAAACACTAACGTGTCATGTAAATGGCAATTCCTACATACCACCAGGTGATGGTTGTTTTCCTTGTCCCCAGTGGGGACTGAGGAGGGAGATACAGGAAGTTGCCTTTACCTGAGATTGAGTGAGACTCTCTGGCAGGTTTCCTCAGAGGAGCTACAGAGTAAGTTTATTAACCACTATTAATTAAATACTACAGTGAGCTCATAGCAGCATATTTGCCTCTGTCGGAGGGGAAAAGGTAAGAAATGAACTTGTTCGAGCCTGCCCTTGGCAATTCTGGACTCAGGGCAAGTGTGAGAATGGTGACCTAAAGGACATAGGTCTTTCAAAGTTATGAATCAAACTTATAGATATATTTTTTTAAAGATTTTATTTATTTATTTGACAGAGAGACAGCGAGAGAGGGAACACAAGCAGGGGGAGTGGGAGAGGGAGAAGCAGGCTTCCTGCTGAGCAAGGAGCCCTATGTGGGGCTCGATCCCAGGACCCTGGGATCCTGACCTGAGCCGAAGGCAGACGCTTAACCATCTGAGCCACCCAGGTGCCCCAAACTTAGAAATATTTATGTAAAATATGTTCCATCCTCTTCTCTTGACCAATATAACTTCATATTATCCTAGAAAGCCAGGTTCAAATGTAAAATTCTTGAATTTACCATAGTTTTGTGGTGAAACCTAATGGTGTAGGGCTCCCAGCCCCTAGTCCATAGCTTGCCATATTTCTGTTTGTATCTCTAGGTTCTTTCCATACAAAGGCAGACACGCCAGTTTGCTCCATTTATACCCCTCCTGGGCTGAAGATCATTTGGGTTGGGAATTCTGGATTCCTAGATGACCAAAATGGTCTAGAGAGAGGACATGGGGCTTTTGATGGTCAGGTCCTCCCTGGAGTGTGGAGTGAGGCATGGCTGGAAAAGGGTTCTACGTATGTTTAGGAGCAGTACCAGAATTTTTCTTAACTATAAAGTTGCTGAATTTATATCTCACCTTTTTCCCTTTGGTATTATTTTATGCTGAGTCTCTCCATATCCTATCGGTCGATTAGCTCTTAGCCACCTGGGACTGTATCCACTATCCCTCGATTTTCTTAAAACTATAGAACATAGCATTTCTCAGATCCTCCTAAAACAGGGCAGACAGTGCTTTAAAAGGCAGAGGCTTAGACTCATGCCCTTTTATATATAACTGGTGTGACCTCGGGCTATTTAGTTAGCCTCTCAGAATCTGTATAATGAATACTAACTCTTAGTTTATAAGGAGAAAGTGAAGATTGAAAAACCATATAGCATAGGGCATCGCCATGTAATAGACACATAATAATGGTTAATTGCAGTATTAATTGTTATTGTTGTTTTATTATTGTCACTGTTAAAGACTGAAGAAATATGGAGTAAGACTGTCTGAACTTGAATCCTTCTTTTTGTGAAGTTTACTGTGTGGCCAAAGGCACATTATTGAACCTATATGTACTTGTATTTTTTCATTTATAAATTGATTTTACTTCATAAGGTTGTTGTATTAGTCTGGGTTCTACAGAGAAATAGAACCAATAGGGTATACAGATAGATATAAGAGGAGATTTATTACTGGAATTCCTCTCATGCTTTTGGAGGCCAACAACTCCCATGATCTGTGATCTGCCTTCCAAATGCTGGAAAACCAGGAAAGCTGGTGGTGTGATTCAGTCTGAATCTAAAGGTCTGAGAATTGAGGAGCTGATGGTGTAAGTTCTGGTCTGAGTCCAAAAACCCAAGACCAGGACTGGCATTTTCCAAGGACAGGAGATTAATGTCTCAGCTCAAGCAAAAAGGAGAATTTGCTCTTTCTCCATGTTTCTGTTCTATCGAGATTAGATGATGCCCACATTGGTGAGGACAATCTTCTTTACTCGGTCTACTGAATCAAATGCTAATCTCTTCTAGGGACACCCTCACAGACACTCCCAAAAGTAATGTTTTACCAGCTTTTGGGGCATCCCTTAGACCAGTCAAGCTGACACATAAAATTAACCATCACAGTTGTTAAGATTAGATGAGATAATACATGAAAAGTGCTTAGACATATATGCACAGTACATACTTGGTATTAATTATCATGTCATGCCCTGTCCAGCCTTGAAATGGACCTTAAGCTCTGGGTTTGGTGGGAGGCATGTGGCTGAGGAATGAGTGGCTCTCTCACAGGGTGAGTCAGAACACTTCCAAGCATCTTTCCTACTCAAGCCTTTTTTTTTTTAATCAAATTTTGCTAACTCAGAAGTTTTTCCCCCATGCCTATAAAGAAGCATAGCTGAGTTTAGAGAAAAGACACAAAACCTAGTGAGCTTTCTGTGGAGCTGGAACAGTTTTATAGCGGCTACATCAATTTTGATGAACTTGCTGTTACTTCATTTTATTCAGACTTCTGTCTGCTTTTATCAGAGAATGAGCTTGTTTTTACCTTAGGCATTCAGCAACATATTTATAAGGATGCAAAAGCAGGTTTGGAGAAGAGGGTGTCTGTGTGTGTGTGTGTGTGAATTCCTCTTCTTTATACCTGTGTCTGGAATTCTAAATTATGACAAATTCATAGGTTGCCCTTTGTTAGAAAATTTGTTTTTACTTTAACAGTGGGCAGAGATATAAATTGATTTGTACGGCCCCCCACTCTCAGACAGGAAGTCTTTGGGAGTAAGGGGAGAGTGTTTTGCTTGGCCTTGGACGAGTGGTCTGAATCCCTGAAGAAAGCCCAGCTCTGTCGCCCAACCAGGGTGGGAAGCATCTGTGAAAGTACAGCCTCCTTTATCTAAGACTGTCCTCCCACAACCTAAGCCAAATAACAATGAACTAATTTCAGACAGAGTTTCCATTGTTTCTTCTTGACTCTTTTTTAGAGTTCCAAATGTTTCATCCATATCTTGAGTCAATGGAAGAACATGTGAGTTCAGTGAAAGAGTTAACCACAGCAGATTTCTTCAAATGGAGATATAATTGTGGTACTTAGTTCTAAAAAGTACAGTTTGTTCTGTCTCTTAGTGTGCTTATAGTATATGGAATCCTATAACTTCATTTAAAAGTAAGGACTGAGGGGGCCCCTGGGGGGGCTCCATTGGTTAAGCATCTGACTCATGATCTTGGATCAGGCCTTGATCTCAGGGTCGTGAGTTCAAGCCCCACGTTGGGCCCCAGGCTGGGTGTGGAGCCTACTTAAAATATATAAAAAAATAAAAGTAAGGACTATCTGAGACAGTCCTTTGCCGTCCTGCTCTCCACTCCCTTGCGGTGTATTCAATAAGCTTCTATCTCCTTTAAAAACAAACAAAACAGACAAATAAATAAAAGTAAGGACTATCGGATAATACTAAGGTGGAGAGGCTGAGTCCTAGGAGGAGGGCATGGTTTGTTCAGAATCACACAACTCACTGATGATAGGAAGAGGAGGGAAAACCAAGGTGCCATGACTTTCATTTCTCTCCAGTGCTTTTTATATTCAGAACCTATTTTGCAAGGCATTGAGTTTAATTTGAGTATTCCCAGTGTATGAAGTATCTTGGAAATAAGTGAGGCCTTATTAAATAAACCAATGGGATTGACACTTTTGGTAGTGGCTTCCACAGGGACATTGTGGTTTAGGGATGGGACTAAGCAGACGGACTTCAAAGGCATCATTTAAACTTCATCTCTAATTTCCAAGGAACGGCCTTTTTAAAAATTTGTAAATTTTTTTAGGAATAGCCATTTTGGACTTGAGGAAAGCCAACCTAAATGAGTAACCTTTGAGGCTTAGAAACAATCTAGGGAACTAATAAAGCTTTGATCAGTGGAGCTCTCCACTGTCTTTTTAATTTAAAAAATTATCGAATAACTGAAGCATTAAAAAACTCAGTAATGGGGCTACTCAACCATTCAAAAGCCCTCTGGGGCTTAAAATTAATTTAAAAAAAATACTCGTATGCAGATAATCTTCTAATTACCAGTTTAAAATGGCTCATTTTTAGACCATTCTGAAAAGCCTCCTAACTATGCTCATGATTCAAAGTAGCACGTGCCCTAGAGGCATGGCTACATTTTTGTTTCCGTCTGACTTCTCTGAGCTGGAGAAATGCTGGGAAATGTTGAGAAACTTCTTACCTTTTGGAACTAGCTTTTGGATTAGGGTGGTTTCCAAAAGGACAGATTAATTCTCTGCATAAAAGGCAGGGGCGTTGCCAAACAAAGATTTTTCTCCATTGGAAGGTCTAAGAACATATTTAATGTTCTAAAATAATACTGCAATTAGTAGCACAATAAGATATTAAAATACCTTCTAACCAAGACAACGCGCACACTGATGACCCCAAACAATCACTATACAGTGGTCAGTGAGCACAGTTTTTTTTTTTCTACAGTTCCAGTATATATTCTGAGGCAGAAAAAAAAGTGTAGCATAGTCTTCACTATTTTGCATAACAGGAAGAGAAGGCAAGTGGGTTTTAATCATAGATTCTGAAAACGATTAAACATTTTAGATGAACAGTACAAAAAATAAATGGTACAATTTAAATGTCTTCAAATTCTTAAAGGAAACAGCTGATCAAATTTGTAGGTAATGAGTGCATGATATTCATTGTGGCCATGATTTCTGTGTTTGGGTTATAAAGCCATATATCATCCTGACAAGGAATCCCAATTATGGAGACCTTAGAAATGACACCTCTCAACACCTACTTGTTGAATAGAATCTTTTTACAGATTCTCCTACTGATATTTCCAAGCTTCTGTCAAATTCCTCCAGGGAAGGGAGCTTGTTCTATCACGAGCCTCGCTATTCCACTTGTATTCAAGTGTTGGTTTTTGGACTTTTTTTTTTTTTTTTCTTAAATTGACCTGAGTACAAGATCTCGATAGCATTTCCCTTCCAATATGAAAATATAGACTAATGGAGCCATTTTGGTAAGAGCATATGTAGAATCCTGCTAATTTGATACCCATTTTGGAAATCCCTTTGGAAAAACCACCACTCGAGATTCCAGAATCATGGTTTTCAATAGGGTTGATATTGGCCCCCTGCAAACACTTGGCAATGTCTGAAGACATTTTTTAATTTCTCAACTGGGTGCCACTGGTAGCTAATGGGTAGAGGCCAGGGATGCTGCTAAAAGTCCTATAATGCACAGGACAACCCTCAACAACTAAAAATTATCCTGCAAGAGATATCAATAGAGCCAAGGCTGAGAAACCGGGCTATAGAACAGTGCAAAATAAGTCTGAATCCTCTTCTGCCTCAGGCACCTTCTGATATCTAAAGACAGTTATACCCTCTTAGCCTTTTCTTGTTCAGACTAAACATTTGTAATTTGTTTAAATGTGGTAATTAGTTTGTAATTACATTTATAATTAGTTCAACTATTGTTCTCAAGGTATAGTCCCCAGAGTCCTTCCTTGGGACTCCCTTTAATTTCTCAAAGTCTTGTTCATAATTACATGTTCAAAATTACAATTTTCCATTTGTGCTCTTACCCAGTTTCACATAGGACCTAGTACATAGCGGTGCTCAGAAAATACTTATTAAAGGGTAAATGGATCAATCATACAGTAAATCAAAGAAAAGAAGAATGGAAAAATAAAGAGCCTTGAAATCCCCTAATGAGGTCCTTTTGTTTATGAAGATTATGAAGAACAATCAAGCACTTTATTTATACACATTGATTTAAATCATGACAACCAGCGAGGAGGCCTTGAAATACTGTGAAGCTCCAGTTGGGGGAGCCCAGTCACTAATTCAAAGACTGGGAAGAACTGTATCTTAAATCTTAACTACAGATTTTAAATTTCCTTGAGGGAAAAGAAAATATTTTCTCTTTTTGATTTGTTTATATGCATGATGCATTGAGGGTGTCTAATAACTCCACTTTGATGTTATGGCCTGAGAAAAACATAAGGTCCAAAATGAGCATTGTGAGCAGTTGTACAGCCTGAGAAAATGCATGGTTTCTTTTTCAGGGCTGCTCCAATGGAAAAAACCCCACCCCACGTTAATGGTGGTAGACACCATTTAATGAGAATGTGCCTAATTGAAGGTAGTTGTTCACTCTCTGTGTTTCCTTTGAGGACTAGAACATACAAAGTTAGATTTCAGGAAGGAACACAGAGCTGTGGCGGGATTCTGGGCCACAAAAGTGCCCTCTTATTCTTTCTGAATTGGTCCTCCGGATTCTGTCCTGTGTGAGATGGTCACACAATGGGTACATTCGCAGACTTACCAGATGTCAGGCAGGATGTGGGCTGTGCATGAGCCCTCCCACTCAGCAGCCCACTCTGCCTCCCCCAACACAGGCATTCCTCCTAAATCTCTCTGAAGTAACGGATTAGGCCAGAAAATACAGTTTCTTCATGTTCTCAATGTCATTTCCTATCTTACAGAGCTAGGTCCATTTTATTTTATTTTATTTTATGTTGTATTATGTTATTTTATTTTTTCAAAGATTTATTTATTCATTTTAGAGAGTGTGGGGGCATACGGGTAGAGGAAGAGAGGAAACCCTCAGGCAGACCCCCTGCTTGAGTGCAGAGCCCCATGTGGGGCTGGATCCTAGGACCTGGAGATCATGACCTGAGCTGAAATTAGGAGTGGGACGCTTGACCGACTGAGCCACCCAGGCGTCCCACAAGGTCCATTTTATATTCAGATCCACTCTGAGCCAGTTGCAGAAGCCATCAGGAGATTGCAGGCATGTCAGGCCATGTCTTTCTAAGGCCTACCCGTAGGTTCGCAGTAGCCTGCTTCAACTCCCCTCTGCAAGCTTTTATCGTGGTGGTAGGCCTGCCTTGAGATTTTCTCTCCAGCCCTGTTGTACCTGCATGTGACACCTTTTCCTATCTGGCCTCAGTGAGTTCCTAAGCCCCATGCCTATGGCTCCCTGTCTCTGTTAATAACAGATTGGTGATGTTGACCCCTAGATAGGACTGCCTACTATACGGCCTGGCACTGTGATTGGGCTCTCACTCCCCTAAGCCAGAAGCTTACACGTGAATCTATTCAGCCTCCATGAACTCTCATTCTCCAGAGACTGAAGGGCCAAACGTAGCGATTTTTCTGAAGAAGGAATGACTTAGTCAAAAGACCATGGGATTCTGAATCAGAGACACCTGGATTTCAGGCCCCACCCTCCAAAACAGTATTCAACAGGTAATTGTACATTCTAGATGCTGTATTTTAAAAGTAAATAACCATGGGGCACCTGCGTTGTGCAGTCAGTTACACATCTTGATGTAGTTTTGGAATATTGGTTAGGTTTGGTGGGATGAGGTCTGGAGCCAGCAGCCAGGAAAGAATTCTTGAGACATCTTTGGTGCAAAATGGTGGGTTTTCTTTTTTTTTTTTTTTTTAAAGATTTTATTTATTTATTTGCGAGAGAGAGAATGAGATAGAGAGAGCATGAGAGGGGGGAGGGTCAGAGGGAGAAGCAGACTCCCCGCTGAGCAGGGAGCCCGATGCGGGACTCGATCCCGGGACTCCAGGATCATGACCTGAGCCGAAGGCAGTCGCTTAACCAACTGAGCCACCCAGGCGCCCCAAAATGGTGGTTTTATGCAAGCACGGTGACAGGACCCATGGGCGGAAAGAGCTGAGGAACCGGGGTTGTAAGGAATGCCTGCTTATATACTTGGGAGTTGGGGGAGGTAAGGAAAAGGGAGGTGTCCAAAAGGACTTTCATATGCTAAAGAAGATTCTCAGGATAGCAGAGGCCTGGCTATTGTAAAGTTAAGGTTGTTTTTCCCTCTATCAAGGCATTAACATTAAGACAGGGGGGAGCTTCCTGGAGGAATGTCACACAGATCCCACCCAGGAGTGGGGGATGGGAGGTAGCAGGGTATCCGCTTGTGCTTTGTCCTTAGCTAGCCTTCTGCTCCCTCATCAATCTGTTGAGCTCTATGCCCAGCGTGGAGTCTGCTTAAGACTCTCTGCCCCTTTGGCTTGTGCTTTCTCTCTCTCTTAAACAAAATAAATCTTTTTTTTTTTTTTAGATTTTATTTATTTGACAGAGAAAGAGAGAGCACAAGTAGGCAGAGTGGCAGGCAGAGGGAGAGGGAGAAGCAGGCTCTCTGCTGAGCAGGGAGCCAGACGTGGGGCTCGATCCCAGGACCCCAGGATCATGACCTGAGCCGAAGGCAGCCGCTTAACCGACTGAGCCACCCAGGCGCCCAAACAAAATAAATCTTAAAATAAAAGTAAGTATGCTTATATATTTGTGAAGAAAAAAATAATACATGTAAACTCACTTAATAAATTATAAAATGGCATACACCTATTTATGTTATGCTGCAAGTTGATTATATTTAAGCTATATCAGTTGAATCCTAGTATACCAGTATCAGAAATTAAAGTAGCAACTTTAATTGACTTTTAATGACTTTAAGTCATTCTAAATAATTTTCAGGAAAACAGCCTAGAGATTAATTAGAGACAGATGGGATAGTGGAGTGACCTCATATGGAACCATTATAAAAAGCAAATGGGAATTGGAGTTAAAAGGAAGCTGCTTATGGGAAACCAAAGGAAATGTCACCCCAGAAGGGAAAACAGATACTGTTTTGCAAAAGGAAAGTCTCACTATTAATCTCAAAAGAACCTAGTACTAGGTTTTTTCTTTAGGTGGCAAATTTAGCACCAACATAATAAGCAAAGACTAATTCAACTGTTTATATAGTTGAGGATAAAGCAAGATGCAAAGAAGTGAAGCAGAGTTTTCAACATCCAGTTCATAAGTGGCAGGGAGGAGTAGATCCTTGAGTTCGTCTTGCTTTTTCCACTGGGCTAGGAAAGTTGACCTCTCCAAAGCTTCAGTTTCATCATTTGTAAAGTGAGGTAGTTGGTGAATGAGATGATCTCTGATAATCTCACCAGTTCTGACCTAAATTCTTCTAACCTATGAGACCTTTTTATTGTTTAGAATCCCCCCTCTTTCTTCATTGAACCCAGTCAGAGAAAGACAAATACCAATATGATTTCTCTCATATGTGGAACTTAAGAGACAAAACAAATGATCAAAGGGGGAAAAAAAGAGAGAGAGAGAGACAAATCAAGAAACAGACTCTTAACTGCAGAGAACAGATGGTGACCAGAGGGAAGGTGGGGGTGGGGGAAGGGTGAAATAGGTGATGGGGATGAAGAGCACACTTAATCTTGATGAGCATTGAGTAGTCACTATATTGTACACCTGAAACTAATATAGCATGGTCTATTAACTACACAGAAATTAGAAAGGGAAACAAAAAAGATATTTTTACTGCTCTTACATTAAAAACATGATAGAATTATAGATCTTCAGAAATTACAGGTTTCTAGACTTGGAAATGTGGTGTGGGTCAGTTTCACCCTGTCCTGGTTTGGAGCAAGGAGGAATCTCAAACTGGTTCTGATGATTCCTGACCAAGTATATATGCTGGGTGCTTTCTCTTTCATACTGCTCTTTCTGAGAAGTCAGAGTTTCTATGTCTGTTTTAGAGGCTTAGAATTGCTTGGGCCATGGAGGAGGGCATTATAAATATAGGGTCTTTTGTAGCCTGAACAAAATTTTGCATCATAGTTATTAGAGGAGTTCATTGAGAGGATGTGACTGCCAGTTGACCTGAGTGCTGGACCTTGGACAATCAGAGACTCCTCACTCACTTCCTTGTCCTTGGAATGTAGATTCTGCCCACCATTTCCCCATCAGGAGCTGTTTCAAGGACACAGCCTTGAGAGAGTAATGTGTTATTGAGCCCATCTGGACTGTGTACGTGACTGAACCTTGTTAAGGCTTCTATATAAACTTTTACGATTCTGGTGGGCAGGTGCGGATATCTACTCATCTTGCGGCCACCTAAGACAAGCCTTGTATGTAAGTTCTCTTGTTTATTAAATCTGCTACTTAACAATGTGGAGTGGTCTGCCTCTTTTTTTGGTTTCTTCTTACCTTCCCTATATGGGGGCCAGTTTTGAATTTCACCCGGGGAACTCCCATGTTTGCAAACCAACGGTAGTTGACCATCACTGCTGCTGGGTGATGTGAGGTGTTGTGCAGTGTTCTGGCAACTACTGCTAAGAGGCCCCTATCCTTCGGCAGAGGGAAGGCAAACTAACATTATAGGGGAACACTAACCCACTGGCACTCACTGGAAGGACAAAGGGTGGCCTGTGGGCGTCGCCTGGGTTTTCTCAAGGCCCAGGCAAAGGATAGGTAGGAGGTCCTACGCTTTGCCTCTTCATGTAATCCTTCCTCTCCTCCTGGCTGTCCTCCTCGTGTGCTCTCTTTCTCTATCCTCCTAGACAGAGCACCCTTAATTTTCCCATTTGGGTGGGGTCCTTTCGCTTTTCATCTGTGTTTCTTCCAATCTGTTTCCTTGTGAATACATTTTATGCTCTCTTTTTTTAGAGCTGTCCTTTTTGACACAAAATCCTTTTTCCACTTTTTTTTTTAAATCTCTTTAACATTTCAGTTCTCACTTAAACACTGTGGCTTTCAAGAGCATTGTCTTTGAAGCAGGCTTCAAGTGACTATTTTGGAAGTCAGATGCTGATTAGTGACACTTCCTTTCTCTATGCTTTCCACCTCCAACATCCTAATTCTTCCTTAGGCAGTGGAGGTCTCTCCTGAATAGCAGGAAGTACAAAAAAAAGAACAGCACATTGACAGATTTTAAAGCACTATTTCACAACATAACTACAAGGTGACTCACATAAACATCCAGTTTGCTGATTCTGACTGGTAATTTTTAAAGTCCTACTGTGTGTCCAGCATACAGGATCTGCCCTCAAGGAGCTTCAGAGCGATAACAGAATCCAAGAATCAAAGGGAAATTGCTCCTTTTCACTTGCTCAGAAAAGGAATCTTATCCCCAATAACACTTCGGTTCCACTTGCGCACCTCTGGTACTGAGACAGTATTTCTGGAAAGCTGACTCTGAAGCAAATGAGTCATTGTTAAGTGACCTGGGACTACCTCTTATTTAAATGAACCATACAGTAAAGCTTAGAAATGTGAATAGTCGATCTCTAATTTGTTTTGTAAATTAATTTTTGTCCATGCATTAACTTTAAGGCAAATATATTTGTATATCTGGGCATACATATATATATGTGTATGTATATATGTATGTATATGACATCTCTTTTTTTTTTTATTCTTATGTTAATCCCCATACATTACATCATTAGTTTTAGATGAAGTGTTCCATGATTCATTGTTTGTGCATAACACCCGGTGCTCCATGCAGAGTGTGCCCTCCTCAATACCCACCACCAGGCTAACCCATCCTCCCACCCCCCTCCCCTCTAGAACCCTCAGTTTGTTTTTCAGAGTCCATCGTCTCTCATGGTTCGTCTACCCCTCCGATTTCCCCCGCTTCATTCTTCCCCTCCCGCTACCTTCTTCTTCTTTTTTTTTTTCTTAACATATATTGCATTATTTGTTTCAGAAGTACAGATCTGAGATTCAACAGTCTTGCACAATTCACAGCGCTTACCAGAGCACATACCCTATAAACCCCCTAACATATATATGATTTGCAGATATTTTCGTCCATTCTGTAGGTTGCCTTTTCATTTTGTTGGTGGTTTCCTCTGCTGTGCAGAAGCTTTTTAGTTTGAGGTAGTGCCACTTGTTGATTTTTGCTTTTGTTACCTTTGCTTTTGGTATCAAAGCCCAAAAATCATTGCCAAGACTGATGTCAAAGAGCTTACATTCTATGTTTTCTTCTAGGAGTTTTTTTTTCAGGTCTTAAGTTCTTGCCTTTAATTCATTTTGAGTTCGTTTTTGTGTATAGTGTAAGAGAGGGGTCTAGTTTCATTCTCTTTCATGTGGCTTATCCAGTTTTTCCACCAGAATTTATTGAAGAAACTATTCTTTCTTTATTGTGTATTCTTGGCTCCTTTGTCATAAGTTAGTTGACTATCTATGTGTGGGTTTATTTATAGGCTCCTTGTTCTATTCCATTGATCTGTGTGTCTGTTTTTATGCCAGTTCCATAATATTGATTAATACAGTTTTGTACTATAGTTTGAAATCAAGAAGTTTGATGTTTCCAGCTTAATTTTTCTTAAGATTGCTTTGACTATTCACGGTCTTTTGTGGTTCCATATAAATTTTAGGATTGTTTGTTCTATTTCTTTTAAAATGCCTTTGGGATTTTGATAGGAAGTATATCAAATCTTTTGGTAGTATGGACATTTTAACACATGAATTCTTCCAATTCATAAGCATGTAATAACTTTCCATTTGTTTGTGTTTTCTTCAAATTTTCTTCAATGCCTTATGGATTTCAGGATACAGATCTTTCACCTCCTTGGTTAAATTTATGCTTAGATATTTTATTCCCTTTGGTGCAATTGTACATGGGATTGTTTTCTTAAGTTTTCTTTATGATAGTTTGCTGTTAGTATTAGAAACATAACTTGATTTTTACATGCTGATTTTGTATCCTGCAACTTTACTGAATTTGTTCATTAGTTCTAACAACTTTATGGCAGAGTCTTTAGTGTAGAATTTTCTGTATATAAAACTATGTCTTCTGCAAATAGCGGCAGTAGAATATTTTTAGTATATGTGCTGCTGAAGCGAGCACCGTAGAATATTTTTAATAAGAATATATTTTCCCTGTCCTCTTGTAGCTAGTGATAAAAATAATAATGCACAGTGCCTGCCTTTGAGAATTTAAGGGTTAGTAGGGAAGCAGTGTGCTGCTTGAGCACCATAATAATTTAAATATTTTCTTCATTTTTGAAAGTAAACTTTTTGTTTAAGTATAATATACCTAAAGGGAAGCTTACAAACTATAAGGGTATTTTAATAAGGTTATTTATCATATATTCTTATTTTTAGTGTGTATAGATTTGAAGCAATGACCTCTTTTCATTCTTGATGTTGGTAATTTATGCTTTTTTTTTATTAATCTAGTTAACTGTTAATCATCTTTGTTAGTTTTTACGTGGAACTACATTTGGCTTTGTTTATTTTCTCTGTTATATGTTTACCTTTATTATTTGTGTTCTTATATTTATTATTCATTATTTTGTGCTTTGTTGGAGTTAATTTGCTATTTATCACTTTTTGTAATATATATATTTAGATTATTGATTTTTAAACTTTATTCTTATTTATATATTTTAAGACTATAAATTTTCCTATATGTACTACTTTAGCTGAATCTTTCAAGATTTGCTTTGTTATATTTTCATTTTCATTAAATTATAAATATTTTTAGATTTCTTTTATGACTTCCTGTTTGCTACATGGGTCATTTAAAAGGTTTTGCATAACTCCTAAGTAATTGTGATTTTTCTAGTTGACTTTGTGTTACAGATTTCTAGCTTAAATTTCAGTTTGGTCTGAGAGCATATTTCAAATGATATAAATTTCTTGAAATTTTTTGAATCTCATTTTACAGTTTTACTTTTTGACAAATGTCCCATGCACACTTGGAAAAGAATGTGTATTCTATCACTGTTTGGTGTGATGTCTATAAATTTTAATAATGTCAGGTTTCTTAACCATATTGTTAAGATTTTATATATAGCTTTTCTTTTTTTAAAAAAGATTTATTTATTTATTTTAGAGTGAAAGCATGTGTGGTGGAAGGGCCAAAGGGAGAGAGGGAGAGAGAGACAGAGAAGCAGACTCCCTGCTGATTGCAGGGCCCAACGCTGGGCTTGATCCCAGGATCCCAAGATCATGACCCAAGCTGAAACTAAGAGTCAGATGCTTAACTGACTGAGCCACCCAGGCCCCCCAAGATTTTATATATATTCTTACTAATTTTTTCTGCTTTTTCTAGCAGTTACTGAAAGAAGTATATAAAAGTCTTCTGCCACGATTGAAAATTATCTAATTTCTTGTTTTATTTCTCTCAATTTTTATTTATGTATTTGGAACCTGTTCTTCTGTTATTTCTTTCATATACTTTTTACTGTTTTATCTTCATGGCAGATTTGTCCTTTTACCAGTGAATATCCTTTTGCACACTCCACCCTACTGCCTTTATTTCTAGAAGTGGTTCTTACCTTAAAATTCATTTTTTTTTTGCTATGAGTTTTGCTGTCTTGTGGGTAGAGAAGTCTGGTGCATATCTTCTTCTATGCTAATTCTTACTTTTCTGTGTCTTTATATTTAAGATGTGATTTTTACAAACCATTTTTCTCGTATCTAGTCTGTCATCTTTGCTTTTTAATTGGAGAATTCTGTTTTCTTACATGTAATGGAATCATCGACGTATTTGGGGGTTTTTGTTAATTTTAGTATTTGTTTTTTTTAATTTGTCTCACCTACTTTATTTTTCTTTCCACTTTTGCCTTCTTGTGGACTAACCAGATGTTTTAATTCCATATTTTCCCTTTATTAGCTTATTAGTTACATATTTTTTAATTAAAAAAATTTTTTTTTTAAGATTTTGTTTATTTATTTGACAGAGAGATAGAGAGAGAGCACAAGTAGGCAGGCAGGCAGAGGGAGAGGAAGAAGCAGGCCCTCAGCTGAGCAGGGAGCCTGATGTGGGGCTCAGTCCCAGGATGCTGGATCGTGACCTGAGCCGAGGAGCAGCCACTTAACTGACTGAACCACCCAGGCGCCCTAGTTACACATTTTTTACTTACATTTAGTGGCTATATTACAACATGCATTTTGACTTATTGTTGTCAATTATAAATGAGTGCTCTCCTTTTCTCAGGCAATGCTGGAAACTCAGTTCAACTTAATTTCATCTACTCCCCCATGCTTTTTGTGTTGTTAACTATAATTGAATTTTAAGTAATTGGTGTGCTAAGTTACATCTCTCCCACACCATACTTTATAAGTATAGGTGATTAATTAATCCCAAGCACAAAATATGACCTTTATTCCTGATAAACTTCATCTTGTTAGAGCCTCCATACTGCTGATTCTACTTAGGTTCTTTACTGTTCCCATAGATTGTAATGGTGCCATAATGGTATAATACTTTTTAGAATGTCTTTATTGAAATTTGTTAAATTTGTTGTTCCAAACATCTCTCCATTGCATGTATCTGGATAATTCTAACTTCACACTGATGACCAGAAGTGTTGTTTTTAATTTTAAAGAAAACCAACTGGGAAGAGCAGTAATTGTTAAAAGTAACTTTACCAGTCTGAAAGGAGTAATAAGCTCTTTTTCTCTTCCTGTACACTCACTATGGAAGTTTGGAAATGATCAAAATACTATGACTTGTAACAATTACAAAGGCTTTACTGTGGGGAATTGTAATCTATGACCAAGGTATTTCTTTGTAGAAAATTTAATTAGAAAAAAAAAAGAGAAGGAAATTCTTATTTATTTAGTTAGTTATTGCCTTCTTTAATGTACTCTGACTTATTTTGAGAAGTGAAGATAATGCTACTAGGGAAGATATTTGTTACCGTATGATTGCTGTGTCTGTCAATTGTCTATTGTCTCAGTAATGCTGTGTTTTGCATCATCTCTCCAAAGATCTGTGGTTTAAAACAATTTAATCATTTTTTATTTTGCTTACAAGTCTGGAGGTTGGCAGTTCAGTCTGGAATTGGCTTGGCAGTTCTTTAAGGTTGGGTTGGGCTCACTTGCCCACCTGGGCATCATCTGGTTATTGGCTAATCTAGGATAGTCTTGGCTGGAATGAGTGGAGCAAGCTAGCTCAAGCATGTGTTTGTGGCAATCACGAGAATCAACAGAACAAACTAAAACATGAAGTTAAGTTTATACTATAATCTATAAAGCACTTTTCCAAGCCTCTACTGGCTTCACATTTGCTTGTTGACATGACTGAGCCAGTGTCAAGGGGTGAAGCAGAGCATCCCATCCAGAATAGAAGAGTACTGCAAAGTTACATGGCAAAGTGTATGAATACAGGGATGGGTGAAAAATGGGGGCTTTTAATCTACTATAGTTGCCAGACTGAGAAATGTTATAGTTAATAGGGAAAGAAAGTCGGGGGTTATAAACTGTGGTTGGTTTTTTTTTTTTTTTTTTTTTGACATACTTGAGTAGAATAAAATATAGCAAATTATCAAGAACTTTATTATTTTGGTTCCCAAAGTGTTCAATTTTTAGGAGATTGTGATTTGATTGAGAATGGTTTGATTGGCCTGGTTTAAAATTTTTTTAAGTTAGAGTTATAGACTATTCATGCTCATTAATTTTCCTTTGCTCTAAAGATTGTGACATTTGTTTTGAATTACAAACCAGTCTTGATTAGGTAAGGGAATAAGCACATGATAATCAGCTTAGGTACTGCATCCCGTAGATATATTTGGTTCATATATTTTACTAGGGGCATTGGTGGCTTATGTTTAAATATTTATAGTAAGACTTCATAGTAAGTGTCTGGCCATATATCTGCAAGGAGGAATAGCATCTTTCCTTGATTTTATTTTTTTATTTTTTTAAAGATTTTATTTATTTATTTGAGAGAGAGAATGAGATAGAGAGAGCATGAGAGGGGGGAGGGTCAGAGGGAGAAGCAGACTCCCTGCTGAGCAGGGAGCCCGATGCGGGACTCGATCCTGGGACTCCAGGATCATGACCTGAGCCGAAGGCAGTCGCTTAACCAACTGAGCCACCCAGGCGCCCCTTTCCTTGATTTTAAATCAAAGAACTTTCTGTAACACTACTGGTTTTGTGGGAATGTGGTGAAAACTACTAATTTTACTTTCTAAATTTTAGGGGAGAATTTAATTCTTAAAAAACAGATTCTAAAATTTCTTTATTTATGTTCCTAGAAAAATGAGAGTTAGTTACAAGTCTTCTAGAGTCTTGGTCCTTCTTTTTTTAGAGGTACCCGTAAGTACATGAGAATGGTCATTTATATTCAGCCATTTTGTAAAATCTATGTGTATATACATATAGAAAAAATAGTCAAGGTATGTGAACCAAAATCTTACTGGTACTTATCTTTGGAAAGTGGGAACAGGAATAACGTTAACTTCCTTTTAGTGATATTTTCTGAACTTTAAAAAATAAATTTGATTATTTGATCAGATTTTTAAGGTGATTAAAATTCCACTTAAAGATAGTCAGTGTTCATTTCAATCTGGTACTCCTAACTTCCACGTTTGGCTTGGTGTCATGTGGCATTGACTTCAAAGTTTAAGGTCATTGTTGAATTATTTATTCTACAACAACATATATTTATATAGCTTAAATTATGCTGTCTATAAAATTACCTACATTTCTGCTAGCCACTCTGTTTCACATACATAATTTATGCTGCAGCAGAACTGAGTTACTTGGGTTTCTCTGAATTCCTCTTTGTCCCCGTCTCTCTAGGGCTTTGTTCAGGCTAACTCCCTCATCCGTCATGTCTTAGCATAAATCTTGCTTACCCATGCAAACGTTTTCTGACTCCTTAGACACATTGCTGACCCTAGCACTCATCAAAATTATAATTAAGTAATTTTTTATGTAATTACATAGCCATTGGTCTTCCCATCTAGGTTGTAAGCTGCTTAATAGTGAGAGCCAGGTTAACCTTATTCACTTCTGTATCTCTCTGCAACTAGCACAGTGCCTGAAACATAGAAGTGGTAAGGTTGGTTTTCCAATGCATATAGAAGTTAAGTTTATACTATAATCTATAAAGTGTGCAATAGCATTATGTCTAAAAAACAATGAACATGCCTTAATTAAAAAATACTTTATTGCTAAAAAGTGCTAATCATGATCTGAACTTTTAGCCAGTTGTAATCTTTGGTGGAGAGTCTTGCCTTGATGTTGAGGGCTGCTGACTGATCAGGGTGGTGGTTGCTGAAGGGTAGGGTGGCTATGGCAACTTCTTAAAATAAGAACAGGGAAGTTTGCTGCATCGATTGACTTCCTTTCAGGAATGATTTCTCCATAGCATGTGATGTTGTTTGATAGCATCTTACCCACAAAACTTCTTTCAAAATTGGAGTCAACCCTATCTACCCCTGTTTCTGCTTTATCAACCAAGTTTATGTAGTATTCTAAATTCTTTGTTGTCATTTCAACGCTCTTCACAACATTTTCCCCAGGAGTAGTTTCCATCTCAAGAAACCACTTTCTTTGCTTGTCCATAAGAAGCAACTTCTTATCCATTCAAGTTTTGTCATGAGATTGTAGCAATTCAGTCACATCTTCAGGCTCCACTTTTAATTCTAATTCTTTTGCTATTTCTACCACATCTCCAGTTACTTCCACCACTGAAGTCTAAAACCCCTCAAAGTTGTCCATGAAGATTGGAATAAACTTCTAAACAGAAGGAACTTCCTGTTCATGTTGATATTTTGACCTCTTCCCATGCCTCACAGATGTTCTTAATGGCATCTAGAATACTGAATCCTTTTCAGAATGTTTTCAGTTTACTTCGCCCAGATCCATCAGAGGAACCACTGTCTAAAGCAGCTATAGCTTTACAAAATGTATTTCTTAAATAATAAGACTTGAAAGTCGAAATGACTCCTTGATCCATGGGCTGCAGCATGGATGCTGTGTTAGCAGGCATGAAAACATTAATCTCATTGGACATCTCCATCAGACCTCTTGAGTGCCCAGGTGCATTGTCAATGAGCAGTCATATTTTGAAAGGAATCTTTTAAACTGAGTAGTGTGTCTAAACAGTGGGCTTAAAAGATTCAGTTAACCATGTTGTAAACAGATACGCTATCATCCAGGCTTTGTTGTTCCATTTTTGGAGCACGGGCAGAATAGATTTAGCATAATTGTTAAGAGCCCTAGGATTTTCAGAATGGTAAATGAGCACTGGCTTCAACTGAAAGTCACAGCTGTGTTAGCCCTTAACAAGAGAGTCAGCCTGTCCTTCGAAGCTTTGAAGCCAGGCATTCACTTTTCCTCTTTAGCTGTGAAAGTCCTAGATGGCATCTTCTGCCAATAGAAGGATATTTGTCTACATTGAAAATCTGTTGTTTCGTGTAGCCACGTTCATGGATTATCTGAGCTACATCTTCTGGATAATTTGCTGCAGCTTCTGTATCAGCACTTGCTGCAACACCTTGCACTTTTATGTCCTGGAGATGTCTTCTTTCCTTAAATCTGAGAGACCAAGCTTTGCTAGCTTCAAACTTTTGTTTGGCAGCTTCCTCATCTCCCTCAGCCTTCATAGAACTAAAGAGAGTTAGGGCTGTGCCCTGAATTAGGCCTTGGTTTAAGGGAATGTTCTGCCTGTTTTGATCTTCTATCCAGACCACTCAAGCTTTCTCCATACCAGCAATCAAGCTATTTTGCTTTCTTATGATTCATGTGCTCACTGGAGTAGCACTTTTATTTTCCTTCAAAAACTCTTCCTTTGCATTTACAACTTGGCTAACTGCCTGGCACAAAAGGCCTAGTTTTCAGCCTGTCTTGGCTTTTAACATGCCTTCTTCACCAAGTTCAATCATTTCTAGCTTTTGATTTACAAGTGAGAGATGTGCAACTCTTCCTTTCACTTAAATACTTAGAGACCATTATAGGGTTATTAATTGGCCTAATAATTTCAATATTGTGTGTCTCAGAATAGGGAGGCCTGAGGGGAAGGGAAAAGAAGAGAAAGCTGGTTGGGGAAACAGAGCACACATTTATTGGTTAAGTTTGCCATTTGGCATGGGTGTGGTTTATGGAGCCCCAAGACAATGACAACAGTAACATCAAAGATCACTGATCACAGATCACCATAACAAATAAAATAATACTGAAAAAGTTTGAAATATTGTGAGAATTACCAAAATGGGACACTGAGATGAAGTGAGCAAATGCTGTTGGAAAAATGGTGCCTTACTTGATGCAGGGTTGTCATAAAACGTCAATCTGTAAAAATTGCAATATCGGCAAAGTGCAATAAAGTGAAGCACAATTAAATTAGGTATGCCTGTAATACTGTACGCTATGCTTCAAGACGTGAACAGAATAGATTTCATGTTATGTGTGTCTTACCACAATAAAAAAAATATTAAATGCAGTAATGTGGGAGTGACTGAGTAGGTGAAAGTGGGTGTCTTCTTTAGAAAGGTAGTCAGGGAAAACCTCTTTGAGAAGAGGACAGCGAGCTGACACCAGAATGCCAAGAAGAAAGTGAGAATAGGTCGGCATGTTCTAGACCAGAGCTGTCCTATAGAAATATAATGCGAGGCATATAAGTAGTTTTAATTTTTTTTAGTGGCCACGTTAAAAACAAAGGAACAGGTAAAATCAATTTGAATAATGTATTTTGTGGAAGCCAGTATTTCTAAAACATTATCATATAATTTTATTAACAAATTACTGGTGGAGTATCTTATATAATTTTTTTTTGTACAAAGTCTTCAAAATCTAGTGAATATTTCAACACTTCCAGCACATTTCAGTTGGAGTGACCCCACGTCAAGGACTCAGTAGCCGTATGTGGCCAGTGGCTACCCCGTTGGATAGCACAGCTATTAGGCAGAGAAGACAGCTGGGGCAAATGGCCTAAATTAGAGACCGATTTGGAGAGCTGAGAAAAAGCAAACAGTCCCAGAGTGGCTGGAGAGGAGGGAAGAATGGTAGGGGATGAGTTGGAGAGAGAGATGGGCAATGGCACACCTTCCTTGCAGCACTCATCACATCATCCTTTGTGTGTTGTAAGCTCCTCCTTGAGCACAGGAATTCTTTTTCTTTGTCCCAGCAGCGCAGGTTATAAAGTAGGTGACACGTATTTCGTGAATAAATGAATTGAAGAGATGAAAAAATACAGGGGAGGGGCGCCTGGGTGGCTCAGCTGGTTAAGCGACTGCCTTCGGCTCAGGTCATGATCCCAGGGTCCTGGGATCGAGTCCCACATCGGGCTCCCAGCTCAGCGGGGAGCCTGCCTCTCCCTCTGACCCTCTCCTCTCTCATGCTGTTTCTCTCTCGCTCGCTCTCCAATAAATAAATAAATAAAATCTTTAAAGAAAAAAAAAAAGAAAAAATACAGGGGAAATGGCTTGTTTAGCAAAAACAGATTTTTTTTATTTCATTTATGCTTACCTTCTTAAAAGCCTTTGAATCTGAAACTCTAGTAGAGGCATAGGTTTCCTTCAGCATATCTATTTATGACAGGTTTTGCAAACTTCTTCCGAATGTATCATCATTGTTAAAGAAATAATTGCCAGTTTGGAGTAAACATTTATTGAACGGCCTTGAATAATTATCCTGTGAGGTGTGTTTCTGAATTATCGGCCATGTTGTGTGCCATGTTTTATGAAATAATTGGTAGCTGGTACAATGCCTCATTGAAATAACTGCCTGTTTAGTGCAATATTTTAACCCAGCAATTGTTTATGCTTTGCAGAGCTTTCGGTTGCCCTGAATATTCTTTCATCTAATATTTCATTAAAGATTTTCTGTTCTGCATAATGGGAAGATGAGCTGCTGGCGCTTTTAATTACTAGGTACGGCTGCGTAGCTTATTGAAGAATGGAAGGAGGATAAAAAGAATTGTATTCTTAAGCACACAAGCTGCCCTTGCTTTTATCGCATGGCTCCAGTTGAAGATGGGCAAATATAGGCTGGAGGTTATCGATACTGTTTTGTTCTGTTCATTAAATATTCATTCCTGGCGTTAGTGTTGTCAGGACAAACATATAGAAGCATAGACTCTGTTTTTGCTGTGTTGCAGATCAGATTCTCTGGAATCAGAGAGCTTGAGGTGCAAGATGTTTATTTGAGATCAATATCTGTGAAAGAACGGAGGCAAGGACAGGACTGGGTAGAATAAGGAACTGAACTCTGAGGCAGACCAATAAAATCTCAGCCTAACCTGGCAGGAAGCTCTGGGGTGAGCCTTGCTTGGAGAGCTGTCCTACATTAAGCTGAAATGGAGGGTCTTTATAGTTCCACCTGGCGGTTTCCAGATGCAGGCTGCTCCAGGAGACGCATGACTTGGCCAGAAAGCTGCAGCAGAGGCAGACCTTGAAGAAGGTGACAGCTGGAGCCTGTGGTCCCGCAGTTGGTCAGCACGTCCTTTCCGGAAGGGCAATCTGGGCGGTACAGTTCATTGTTTGCCCTTTGCTATTAAACCCAATGCTGATGTCCCAGTACCAGTTTTTCACTCCAATTCAGACAAAATTTTACCTTATTTTTAGTTTTACATTTAATTTACTTAGTCTAATGAGTTAATGCCTGGTTTTACTTCGTCTACATCTACACAATATTGTAATTAATATAACATAGGTAAGACTGGAAGACAAGGCAATGAGAATTTCTCCTAAAAGAGCTCTCTACAATTTTCAGGTATGAACAATACCGATCTATTTGTTAGGCCCAACTAACAAATTGTATTGCTTTGTAAAAACAATTAACAGAAATAGACAGATTCAAGTATGGAAGATTTCCATTGCATTCCTGTAACAAGTTCCACTCTCTCAATGAAACTATGAACAGTTTTGGCTTATTGTTACCTATCTCTCCGGATATATTTAAATATACGTATATATAGGTACACATGCCTGTACACTTTTTCTCATTTTAAAATAATAGAAGTTCATTGCACAGAACACTCTTCAACTTTTTCACTTGGAGGGCATATAAATCTACCTAATTTTAAACTTTTTAATATGTGATGGATATTTGTATTTTTACAGTATTTTACCATTGTTAGCAAAACTACTAAGAACATTCTGTATAAATACCTTTGACCACATACACAAGCACTATCGTAGGATAGATTCCTAGAAATGTATTTGCAAGGGTGAAGGGTACACATTTTAAGATTGTATAAAATACTATTATGTTGTCCTCCAGAAAGTTTGCACTAATTTGAATGCCACCAACAATCCATGAGATACTCAGTTTCCCAGTGTTATTTCCTTCTTTAAATATTAACATGGCTAGTTGTTCTCAATCGGAAATATGAAAAATTGTATTCATTTAGTTTTGCCCCTATTTTTTACTTCTTCTTTTGTTACAATTAGTTATGTATTTCTTCAGGATTGCCTCAGTAATTTTAAGCTACCTGATGGTATCTTTTTCTCTCACAGTGGAAGATCATTTTAGGTAGTATAAAAAAGTATCAGTTTTACTTTGAACAATAAGCTACCAAGAAAAAAAAAAAGCAATTTTACTGGGACTGAATTGATCTGCAATATGACTTAGGATAGTTAGAGTTTTTTGATAGAAAGCAACAGAAATGGACTTTGGGTAACTTAAGAAGGAAATAATTTTATTGGAAGAAAATTAAGCAGCTCACGGAATAAACAGGGACGGTCATAGACCATGGGTTGGAAGAGGCCAGTGTAATGGGTTGAACTGTATCCTCTTGAAATTTGTATGTTGAAGTGCTAAACCCAGCACCTCAAAATGTGACCTTATTTGGAAAGAAGGCCATGCAGTTTAATTAAATTAAGACAAGGTCATACTGGAGTAGGGTGGGCTTCTAATCCAATATGATTGGTATCCTTATGAAAGAACACCATGTGAAGAAAACAGCCATCCCCAAGGAAGAACATCAAAGACCCAATGTTGGGTCTATAAGCCAAACAGTGCCAAGCATTACTGACAATACCAAAGGCTAGATCTCAGACTTATGGCTCCAGAACTATAAGACAATAAATTTCTGTTGCTTAAGCCACCCACTCTGTAGTATTTTTTAACAGCACCCTGGCAAGCTCATATAGCCAGGTACCAGGATGTCTTTCAAAGTTTAGGTAGCAGGGATTACTTATTTGACAGTTTCATCGTATAGCTGTCACCATAATCAATATATTCTAGTCTCTGGGTATTTATATCTTTCTTTTCAAGATTCAGAGTTCCTAGAGAGAGAGAGAGGCCATAGTCAAAGTTGGAACCAGTACCCACCCATGCTGAAAAGAGAACAGAGCACCTAATACACAGTCTCACCAAAACTGTACAACATGTGAGTGAGGAAATTCCCCCAAAGAATTTGGTTTGTTACCAAAGAGGCTGAGTTGAATAGGATGCTAGACAGTGTGTTGGGGGACCCATAATTGGTGTATAGATTAAGAGTATGTGGATTATCACCTGCTAAATGAAGAGGCACTCACCATCCATAGGGGGGTCTGCAGGTAGTTCTAGTTCTCTCGACACCTGAGCTCCCACTTTAGGGAAGTGAAAACCCTGGGGTCCTTTTGATTGAAGGCATAATTTCAGTACACCCACACAAAGGAAGTATTAGTCACAAAATTTATTACTTACTGATCCTAGAAATGAGGCGGGGATGTGACAGGGGACAGGGCACAGTGAGCTGGGGGCAGGGCGGTCTTCCAACCAATGTTATGAGCCAGCAGGAGGTAGAGAGCAGGGCAGCAAGCACCTATTACTTACAAGGCAGCTGGGCACTAACATTTTGTGGACTCAACTCAAAGTGGTTATTTTAAAAGGTGCCCTGGGAAAAGCAAAGGGGGGAATTTGTGGTGGGAATCTTAAGTTTAGGTCCTTATCTTAATGTCCAGACTCTCGATATGAGCAGAGTTTCATATGGAAAATGCCTAAGCAGCACCTCAAAATAGCTGTTTTTCTTCATCACAGGGAGCCAAGAAATATAAATTTTCACTACATTAGTCAAAGGAGTTATGTATGTTTTTAAATAGATATTTGATTTATATGAGACACATATAGCATATTGGTGTGGCTTATTTATCTCCAGGAAAAATGCTTTACATGAGAAAGCATACAGAAATCATGATGATGATGATAAAGAGGAAGAAGAAGGAGAAGAAGAGAGAGAGGGAAGGAAGGAAGGAAGGAGGGAACAGAGGGAGGGAGGGAGGAAGGAGGGAATGGAGGGAGGGGGGAGGGAGGGAGATTATTGGGCATTTTCTCCATTTCAGGCACTGTTCCAAATGTCTTATATGTATGAACACGCTTCACAGTCTCAACAATCCTACGAATTATAGGTTATAATTATTGTCCTCACTTTACAGTTGAGGAAACTAAGGCACATATATAAATGTTAAGATATTTTCCCAAAGAAATATAGCTAACAAGTTGCAGAGTTTTTTGAAATCCAGGAAATTTGCTTTGGAAATCTACCTGCTATATAGTCTGTGTTCCACGTCAGTAGGGAAACTGGCTGATTTGAGATTTAATAAGGAACACTGTATTTTCATCGTTACCTAGGATGTGTCCCTGGTGCCTTTGAGCTACCTGTAAGGGAATTGTGAAGTGACACCTTATTTCATAATTGCACTGTATTATTAGGCCAACTCTACCAAGAGTCAATGACTCTCTTTTCCTTAATGGCACTTGGTTGCCTTTGTTAGCTGAAGTTGACTGTTCATGGGGTTTTGATTGCCCAAAGCTAAAATTCCTCTTCTTTGGCAGTATAAAATAGATAGTGTAATGTCCACTCCACAGCTAACTAGTTATTTCTAAGTGCCTAAAATCTTGTTACAAATCAGTAAGGGCTTTGTAAGAAACCTCCAACGCTAGATTATTTTGTGTCATTTACATTTGCCATCCTCTTAACTCCTCTGTGAATTGATGCCTTCCTTGTAAAAATGGGATTAATACTTTATATTCTGTTGTCAAGCTATGTTGTTGGATCATGCGTGACAGTGGTTTTAAAGTACTTTGTAAACTGTAAACATTTTAACTAGACAATCTAAAAAATATTTTATTAACAATAAAGTTTCTATGATCTTGCTTTTGCTTCCTTCGCTTGTATATAATTAATATTGTCATCTATTCTTTCAGCCAGTCATTTCATTTTTACCATCTATTTAATGAGTACCAGGTACACAAGGAGCATGGAATGGAAATCAAGACATGCTCCTGTTGTCCAGGTGCATGAACCCTGCAAATAAAATGCAGTATGATAAGTGCTATGGTGGGTTAAATTGGGGTCTCTCCATAGCAGCCCTAGTGACACTTGGGACAGTTAATTTTTTGTTATGGGAGTTGTCCTGCACATTATGTTCAGAGACATCCCTGGCTTCTACCCACTAGATCCCCTAGGTTGTGGCAATCCAAAATGTCTTCAGACATGGTGTGATGTCCTCTGAGGGGAGAAGCAAAATTGTACCCAGCTGAGAACCATGAGGTTACGTGAAGGGTGCCTTGGCTTCCTGCCAAGAAGTGATATCTACACTGAAACCTGCTTCATGAGCAGCAGTTAGCCAATTGAAGAGAATGGGTAAAAAGGAGACTATATACATGAATCCTAGAGGCAATATCCTAAAAGTCCAAACATTTGGAATTATCTTGTTTTTCTTTTGCATCTGATAGCTAATGAATCTGTCTTCTTGATATTCTTCAGCCCACTGCCTAGCACAGTACCCGGGCCATGGTAGTTGTTTAATATATATTTATAGAAAGGCTATGTGAAAGATTGTGATTAAGATTTGAAATTGTTCTAGTTATCTATTGCTGAATAAAAAAAACACCCCATATTTAATGGGGGAACCAGCCATTTTGTCATGCTCCCTGATTCAGTGGGTCAGGAATTTGGATAGGATACAGCGATGACAGCTTGTCTTTTTTCCATGAAGTCTGGGGGTTCAGCTGGAATGACTCAAAGGCTGGGATCTGGAATCATCTGGAGACTTCTTTACTCATGTGTCAGGGGTGTAGCTGTTGGCTGGGACCTACGAGGCAGTTCCAACAGTTTGCTTAGGTTTAAGGTGAGGGACTGCAGACCCTGTGACTAGATGGGCGTATCATAGTTACACTGTAAGAAGAGACTGGGATGGGAGATGTTTTGGGGGCCATCTTTGGTAAATACAATCTTCTACAGATGCATATGTAACTTGATACAATTGTCCCAGAGTCTAATCTATGAGAGTTTAAGAAATACATGTCTGAGTTAAAGAGAGTCCTTCTATCTGCCCCAGCATCCAATGAACCTCAGATCCATACATAAGGATTAGGAAAGTCTTATTTGAAGGAGAAAATTTACTTTCCAATAAAAACATCCCAGAATGGATGGCTCTGTTTTTCCAGGTACCTACATTCCTAAGTAGTTTAAGACCATATTAAAACAAGATCAAATTTCTATTTAAATAGTAGTAAACATTGCCATCTAGGGGGGATGGTTGCATTTCCTTCTGAAAGAAGGCCTTAGACAGCTCCATTCACTTTTACTTGGGCTTTTTGTAGGAGCCACATTAGGTGGACCTGGATTTTGCTTGTTGAATTGCATGACCCATCACATTCCCCTCTTTCCTTTCTTAATGCTGTTCAGTCTCAAGTACCTGAAAATCATCTAACTCAAACCCCTAATGCATGTGCTTGGCTCCAAATGATATCATGGGTTTAGTGGTCATTTGTAGTTTTAAGCACAAAGTTTTGTCTCTGGCACTCCTTTTCTCCTAAATGAGGAAGACTCTGTAAAGTTCCATCTCTTTGCTTTCTGTATATATAATCATGGAAAATGGTATTTATTCTTCAGAACCTCATCCCCTAATATTCTAATAAAATCCTGACTCATGAGCCAAACTAAAAAGATTAATCTTCTTTCTGTAGAAATTAGAAAAATAGTACCTACTCAACAAAGGAGTTATTGAGTGTTTCATATATGAATGAAGTTTATAATACTTTTCAAAATGATTGAGAAGAAAGGAGACTATGATTACCCTGAGTGAAACAGTAATCAGAAGATGTTATTATTCAATATCCTCCATTCTCTCAGTCGTCGAATTAATGTTTTACTGAAATACATCATTCATTAATAGGTAGCTGTCAAGTGATGTATGGATCATGTTTCCAAGGCTTTGCAAGTTAGAAGATGGACTTGCCGTCAGTTGAGAAAATTCTTGCTTTTTCAGCAGTGGTGATAGATTTGTCCTATTCTGATCCATCCATGATCTTTTATGATTGGCTTCTTTCTTGGGACAAATATTGAACTTTCCCTTTCTCTCACTTGTCTTTGAGAGTTTCACTAACCCTGAGGGAAAGGAAAAACATGGCCAACCAATTATGTTACCAAACTTTGAAAGGTCAGAGATGTACAGGCTATCTGAGAGAGAGTGTAAAAGTCATTAGCAGCCTGATATCTCATTTGGTGGCTAACAATCCGAGAGGAATACCAAATGGCCTCCCCCCCCACATTAATCCCTTAGAAGTAAAGTGTCTTAACGAGAATGGAATAATGTTATCAATTTCTTCCATTCTCATTAAATTCCAGAGGCTGTAATCTAGAGTCCTCCTTGGTTTTTATGCCAGCCAGTATGAAAGAGATACAGCATATAAAAAGGAACAAAATAGCAAAATTAAACTAAAATAGAGCATGAGGTAGATTATTCATGTAAATATATGCATTATTTCCAATTTACAAAAGCTTAATGTACAAAACCTCACTCTAACTTGTCTTCCTTTTATAGGTCACTCAGGTCCTGCAGGTAGAATGCCAACATTTCCACGCTCCGAATACTCTCTACATTTCTGCTTCTCCACCTTTGCTCTTTTTTCTTTTTTAAAGATTTTATTTATTCATTCATGAGAGACAGAGAGAGAAGCAGAGGGAGAAGCAGGCTCCCAAGGAGCAGGGAGCCCGATGCGGGACTCGATCCCAGGACCCTGGGATCATGACCTGAGCCGAAGGCAGACGCTTAACCGTCTGAGCCACCCAGGCGCCCTCTCCACCTTTGCTCTTACTCTTTCTCTTCTACCTGAATATTCTTCCCAGTTCTCTCTCTACATGTGAATGCATGCTTACTTTTTTTTTTTTTTTTTTTTTTTTTTTTT
>NC_058413.1:23320131-23335302 GCF_002201575.2 Neomonachus schauinslandi | reverse complement strand
TCGGATCCCTACTTTTGTATCTTTGGGGTAAATACCCAGTAGTGCAAGCATGCTTACTTTTTAAGACCTAGTTCAAGTGTTATATTTTTTGTGATAGTGACTCAGAACTACCTTCCCTTCATCTGAAACCTTTCACATTACTGACCCTATTACTTATTTAGCATATAGGAAAGTACAACAGATTTAAGACAGTATCTCACTATCACAAAATGTATTCCTTTATTCAACCCATTTATCCATGCGTTAATTGAAGAAACATTCTAGGGTACTAATTCCATATCAGGTACTGTGCTAGAAGCTGGAGACATGAGAATAAATGAAATCCTATTACATATGAAGTAGAGTGTAGGGATAAGCATAGTTGGACATAAATGCTATGATAGAAATATAAACAGGAGGGGTGCTTGGCTGGCTCAGTCGGCAGAGCATCTGAATCTTGATATTGGGGTCTTGAGTTCAAGCCCCATGTTGGGAGTAGAGAGACTAAAAAAATGAAATGAGAAAAAAAAAAAAAAAAGAAATGTAAACAGGACACATTGGGTATACCTAAGAAGAGATACCTGAAAGGTGAGTCTCCAGTGAGACATAAGATGTATTTTAGGTGACAGAGAATGGAGAAATGGAAGGAAGAGGGGAGGGATGGCAGAGAAAGGAATTCCAGAAGAAGACATCAACATGAGTAAAGACCATGGTGTAGACGTATGTTCATGGAAGGACAGTAGTTTTGAGTAAAGAAAACCATAGATTGTGAAATGGGACAGATGTCAGGCAAACTGAGAAAAGGTTGGACTTTGGAGGGAAAATCATGGAAGGCTTAGTACACTGTGGAGAGAAGTTTGGACTTACTCTGCAGACAATGGGAGGCCTTTGAAGCTTTCTGCATACTGCAGAAATGTGGTCAGATTTTCGTTTTCTAAGATCACCCCAGCAGTGATGTGTATGATGGATGGTAAAGAGACATGATTGAAGGCAGAAAGAACAGTTGGGGGCTCTTATAATCGTCTAGTGAAAAATGGCTAGAATCTGAACTAATGGAGGTGGAGATAGAAGAACAGCTATAATAAATTTTGAGAAAATACAATGTATAGGACTTTTGACTTCTTGGGGGGTGAATACTGCATCTTTTTTCTACATAGCCTTAAGCATTCGCTAAGGTGTATTGCTAATACTTGCTCAATAGAATTGAACCTTATACTGGTGTAAGAAAAGCCTGCAAGAGGGTTGAATAATTTATGATGTTCCCTAGTAAATTAAAAGCAGATTTGTCTGTAGCTGTTTTATGATTTTTGCTTGGGAACCTGAGAAATTAGAGAATTTTCCTGTGGACTCCCTGTTCCAGGACTCAAACTGCTTCACTATTAAACTTTCATAACCAAAACTTACTTTAAGTTTTGAACTGATATATTACAGGGTTATTTCATGTTGAATATGTTGGTGTGAGGTTGATGTTTGACCCCCAATAATCCCAAACCAATGGATTTGTGTTGATTGTTCCTAGAAATTATAAGCCAATAACATTCTGCTGCTTCCTGGACTAGGTGACTAAGTAATTGAATGAGAATGAAACTCCCAGATTAATGGAAAGATTGATCTTCCCAATCCTGGGAAAAATTCTTTGATACTGGTAGAATTTAAAAAGGCCAGAAGCCATTATGACTTCCTTTCATTCTGCCTACATAAAAGGTGATCCTTAAAAGTGATTTGGTACTAACTAGTTACTCTGGTACTAACTAGATATCAAGGTGTACCTTGATACTCCTTTTGGAAGAGCAAATAGCTTTCAAGCAAGAGTATTAAAAAATCCATCACCTAGGGGCACCTAGGTGGCTCAGTCGGTTGAGTGCTGGACTCTTGATTTTGGCTCAGGTTGTGATCTTAGGGTCATGGGATCGAGCCCCATGTTGGCTCTGCACTGGGTGTGGAGGCTGCTTGGGATTCTCTCCCTCTCCCTCAGCCCCTCCCCCTCCACTCATGTGCACACACTCTCTCCCTCCCTCAAAAAAAAAATTTAAAAAAATCCATTGTCTAAATATGATTTTGAAATTTATGATTGAGAATATTTTCAGTGTCTTCAACTGACTCATAGTAGATCTTTCTCTTCCCATTTGGGAAAAAAAGCCTGGCCACTAAACTTGTAACTCCAAGCATTGATGGAGCAATGTAGTAGATTTCATAATCGGCACCATTCCTGTAATGTCTTTTGCAATGTGACAGAACAGGTCCTCTCATCAAAAGGTAGAATCTCTTTGTCTATCCCCCAAATTTGGCTTGGCCTTTTGACTCCTTTGGTCAATGGAATGCTGGTGAAATGATGTTGTACCGGTTCTGAGTCTAGGTTGCAAGAGGCTTGTTGAGCTTCCGTTCTCTTTTGGACCTTTGGCTCTGCATGAGATGAAGCCCAGGCTAATCTGCTGATGGTTAGAGTCCATCTGGAGGAGAGCCAAATTATCCCAGGTAAAGCCGTCCTACATTAGCCAGGCCCCATCCCACATGCCAGCCGACCACAGACTCATGAGCAATCCATATATATTTGGCTGGAACAACAGAACCACACAGCAAATCCATATTTATAGTTGTGTGCCACAGAGCTTTTGTGGTTGTGTTCCACAGCATTATGATGGTGAGAAACAAATGATACCACCAGGAGGTAAGTGTAGGGCAGAGATGAGATCAATCCATTTATGGATCAGGGGCTAAGATGTGTATCAAAGTCCTTTAACTAAGTAGAAATAGTAAGTCAGTCAGTCCCAAAGAGAGAGGTGTCTGGTCCCCTGATTGAGTCAAAGAGATCCAGATAGAACCAATAAAGCAAGTAGCATATTTCCCTATAGAGAAGAGTATGAAACCATAGTGAGGGAAACTAATGGCCAAGAAAACTGATTGGAGCATCAATTAGAGTTTTAATTTTGCCATTTACTGGCAGTTAAAATTGCAGCTAATATTTGTCAAGAGTTTTCTATGTGCGTGGATAATCTTATTTAATTCAATACCCACAGAATTCCTTCTCTGTAGTTATCATTATTATCCTCCCTTTATTGGTGAGGAACTAAGGTTCAGAGAGGTTAGGAAAAATTCCTTATATCATGTAGCTAGTAACTGGGAGAGTCAGGACACAAAACTAGGTCTCTGCCTCCAAATCACCCTTTTATTAAGGTTTCTAAGCTTCATTTTACTCATGCATAAAATGGGGATGATCATGCTTACTCTCAAGGTTTGGGGCAAAGATTAAATAAGATAATGCATGGAGGCATTCAATCATTAGTGCTATTATAAATTTAATTACAATTTTATCCTCAGAACTCCAGGAGTGTTTGGTAGGCTGCATTCTCTCTCTTGGAAACTATGCAGCTGGCTTAATGCTCAGGGGGTCTGGAAATCATTCTTTTTATTACAAAGAGCTTTTGGTCATCTTTTTATTTGCAGGGAGAGCTCCCTTGCATCCTGACCTATAACCTCACAGACTGGTCAGGGGTGATTCTTCTTCTTCCCTGTGCATTCTGTTGGAAGGCCTGGCTTTGAGACATAGATTCTCTGTTAAAAGAAGATTGGTGATCTCCTCTGGGGATGGGAATTATCAGGACTTAAAAAGAGGTGTTAAGGAAAAATTAACACATGATAAAATGCGAAGGCAGCTACACTAAAAACAAGTTTTCTCCTGCGTATATCAGAACATATTCCTATGAGCTTCTTTATTCATGATTACCTCTGCTATCAGTCTTGTGTGATTAGAGAAGTAATCTGTACATTCTTTTAGGAGACATTCAGTTCAACAGAATGGGGAGTCAGGAATATTCATAATTTAATAACCCGGCATAGTGGACATATACTCATAGGATATTAGGGTTGGAGAGGCATTACCTGCTACTAGGTGCACACATATGGGCACATTTCCATTAGGTGATCTTTCACCCACTGCTTGGATGCTGCAGTGACTACAAATTCACCAGACCTCATGAGGAAGGCTATTCTATTTGTGGAGAATTTCAGTGAGTCAACATCTCCTTTCCTGTAACTCTCACTCACTGAACTCTGTTTCTCTGGTTTGGGAAATGCATCAGACTAGTTTCTCCATTCTGTTTTCCTGCCTCTTTAAAATGGATATACTTGGGTAATTTAAGTTCTCTCATATTTGTCTGAAAACTACTTGCCCATCTGGTTCCCAAGAGGAGTGGTAGCCATTTATTATAAGACATTACCTGTTGGTCATAATTATAAGACCAGGGCTGGACACCAGATGCCAGGTGGGTTGTCTGAGGATCTTTGGAATTGGGACTTTGTGATGTATTAGGTTATAGCATAAGTCCCATAAGATGTTTTAAAAATTCTTTGTCACCATTTAAGTGTCGGGATTTTTGCATTAACACAAACATCCAGAATTTTAGCTGTTTTTGTAAAATGAGAAGCCCTGACAACAGGGGACAAGCATTTCCACATCCTAACAATTGGCTGTCACTGAGTATGCGATGATTCCTCTGCATGGGTCTGGTACTCTCCGGTTTTTCATAGCGTCCCCAGACCACATCTGCTTTCCTCTTGAATGTCACCTGCTTCAGCACTTTGAGAATCCAAGTTTGCGTGCTTCGAGTGCATTTCTGTACTTGCAAGCAAGAGAGCCTTAAGCAAACTTTACATAATTCAGTGGTTATAACCTGGCTGGATACTAGAATCACCTGGCTCACTTTTGAAAATAGATTCTTGGACCAGTCTCCCTAATTATAAAATGAGAGCCTCTGGATTCTCATTCTCATCTGGAATCCCTGGATTCTCTTATGGCTGGAACTTCGTCATCTCAAAAATAAAACCAAATTTCTCTAGGTTATAGCCATGGTGAATAACCCCTGATATAACTGAAGATAGAAAACATGGAATATATCACCCATTTCCTTCTGATATACAAAATCCATGCAAGTAGGCCAGCTTTCTCCAAGCTAAGCATCTCGGGGCGCCACCTGGAAGTGTTTTAAGATGCTCTTAGGTAAGAGCTGCCAAAAGCTGGATGCTGTTTCTTTGGACCTGCTACTACTCACTTGGTCTGTAAGCTGAGCACGTAGAAGGTAGAAGGACGGGAATGACAAGTGAGGAGATGTGAGTCACTAGTAATTCTAAGGTGCATTCTCTTGAGATCCACCTGAGGCGAAGTGATGATGAGAAATCTTAGAACGTATTCAAGGATTGGCCAACATTATAATGGCTTAACTCAACCCGAGAGTCAGATCTAGACTTAAGGCCACATCTTGCTGAGCCATCTCTTTCTGACTTAATGGGTTATAGTTTCAAAGACAGGAATTACACTCTTCTCGCAAAGCCAGCTTTAAGACCTTCTAATTCTGCTAATTAAGAAATGCCTACCATGCCAGTTTCAGTTGTAAATCATTTCGGGTCCTGTCTCGCTCTCATGTATCTGTAGTCTGAGAAACTTCTGTTCCTCCTAGGAGACCTTCTGTTTCTCTAAGTAATGCTTATTTTCTTGGCATTTGTGCTACTGCCTCATGCCCCTGACTTCCCCAGACTCACCGAGTTGCTTGGCTCTATAATTTGTTCGGCATCTCATTTCATTTGAACTCCATCCTCAGCTCTACCGGAGATTTTAAAACAATCCAAATGCAAACCTTGCCATCGTGATAATATAGAACACTTTCTAAATGCTTACTCTGTGTCAGGCCCTGCTCCCATTTAAGCCTTACAGAGTGTGATATAGGTGTGATTGTGGATGGAGTAGCTGAGTCACCGAGAGGTGGTCAAGCCTAAAGCTGTTCTGTGATCTCCCACTGCCTTTAGGTTAATGTTCCATATTCTAAACATGGCCACCCAGGCCTTTCACCTGACCCATTCATCCTCCTCCAGCCCTTCATTCATCATTCAAGCTTCCTGTTAGGGGCATTATTTTCTCTTTCCCTCTCTTTTTTAGGTCTTCACATAATTTTCCTGGGCCAGAAACTCCAGATTGATTCCTCGTCCTTACCAGCTTGGCTAAATCATACTCTCCACTTAAGTCTCAAATGAAAATTACCTTCCTCGGAGAGGAAATCCTGAACCCTATGTTAATGTTTCTTTAAGTGTATTTTTCAGATCACTTATATTGGCATTGGGGGCGGGAGGAGATGTTAAATTTAGTTTTCAGAGATTTTCTCCAGAACAATTGAATTAGAAGGTGGGGGGTAGGCATCTGCATATGGAGCAAACATTCCGGGTGTTTCTTAGGAGCTATAAAGTTGGAGAATCGCCTCCATAGACTAAGTTAATTTCCTTGGTGATCTGTTGACAGCACCCCATCCCTTCCCTTTCAAAATAACTCACATTCAGTATATGTTTATCATTTATGTTCCCTATTAGATTATAAACTCCATGAACTTAATGGACATATATCTGTTCATATCTGTATATCTAGCATCTAGTCTGTTGCTTGGTCTATAATTTTCCTTAGTTAAGGAGAAACATTGTGTTTTTTTCATCTTTCAGTAAATTTAATGAAGCACCTACCTACCATTTCTGACACACAGTGAATCTTTAGAATTCATGGTTGAATAGTGTGTGGTCTTTTGGCTCAAAAAGACTCCCAGTCTTATGGGGGAAACAGGCAAGAAGATATTTGATTTTAGTACAGTATTCTAAGAATGAATAGTTCCCCCACCACTCTCTCTCTCTTTCATAGTTAGCAAACATAATGATGGAAGTAAGGGCTCCATATATACAGGAAAGATGAGACGTAATCCAGCCTGGAAGGCGCAGTCTGAGGGGGCTTTCTGGAGGAGGTGACGTGCGAGTTTATCCTTTAAAAAGCAGACACCCAAGAAAGAAGTGTAGAAAGGTATTTTAAAGAGAGAAACATGAGACAGCAGAGTATGGCTTGGCTACCTGTGAGTAGTTTGGTGCTGCTCAGTGTAGGCGATCAGTCAGGGACTACGAAAACCAGATCATGAAAGTCTAAGGACTTTGCATTTTATTGTGAAAGCCACTGGGGCATAGTGGAGAGCTCTGTCCATAGACATTTATAATTAAGGTCAGGTTTCTATTCTGCATCTTTGTTATTATGAAATAAATATTTGGTGCTACTGATTAAATTGAGTTAATAAAGGGTGATTGATTTCTGTGTGCATACATTTATACATTCATTCAACACATATTTATTGAACATATACTAGGCACAGTCCCATATTTTATTTAAGACTCACAATGTCCCTGTTAATTAGGTGGCATTTTTTCCATTTGTCTGTTGGGGCTCAATGAGGTTTAATTACTTGCTTAAAACAACAGAAATATTTAGTAACAGAATGAGTGTTCTATTCCTGACCTCTTCCAAGTTTCATTCTGCTTTGGTTTGGTTCAGCAATGCTTAGAATTCAGTTATTTGGTTGCTTAATATTTATTGATACCTGTTATGGACCAGGTAATATTCTAGGGGCTAAGAGTATAGAATTGGACAAAAGAAAAAAAAATTCTGCTCTTTTGACATTTAGGTCCTACTGGGTATCTAGAACCTTTTACTACAGAACCGATTCCTACTGACCCTGCTATCCCTTCCAAGAGTAGCAAGCGGCATCAGAGAGCTCCCTTCTCTCTCCTGTACCCAACCTGGTTTTCCAAGGATGGTCATGAAAGGTAAATACTAGCCTTGGCAGAAAGGGTTAGAAGGAAGGGTGAGGCTTCCCCCTTGATTTGAAGAGAAGAGAGGGGAGAAGCTTATACAATAATAATAAAATCTGTTAACTACTAAACATTTATTGTTAAAGCAAGGATGGTGTCTTGACATTTGGCAGAAGAATCATTTAAGAGTCCACAAGAAAAGTGCCCTGAAACATAGATCTTTGCTAAAGCACTGCTGGCAGATCACCAATCATTCTGGGGAGAGTTAAGCTTGATTATCAGTAGGAATGGCCAACATTCCAGTTGCAGATTGTCCATAGTGAATGTTGAACCCAATTGCTGCTTCTGCTGTTTGAAGAGGGTACCTCTCCAACCTCAGTGACCTCTTCTAGATAATGGGGCAAATCCCTCCCATCATTCCCACCTCCTTGACTTGTAAAGGTCAGTGAAGCTAATGCATATGAAAATGTTTGTAATGGTTGTCTGGTATTTTTGGAGACAGGTGAGGGATAGAAAAGAAAGAGTAGCAATTGTTTCACTTAGATTAAAAGCACGGGGAAACTGACTCAAAGGCTGTGAAAGCACTGAAGCCAGATTGGATCTGTGACCTTGGTAGTGTGAATCTGGGGGCCTTCTTCCTAGATTGTTTCTGTTACAGTGGCTCAACTGCTCATACTTGCCAGACTCTGTGACTCTCTCTTATAAATTCTAAATTCAGGGGAGTCTGGTCTGATGAGTTATGCTTGAAGCTGAATGCCACCCTGGTCCAATCCACCATGGCCAGAGTCATGGGTGGTGGAGTTTAGCATGGCCGCTAGCAGCCGACATCCTAAACAGAGGGAATCACATGAGAATAGATGAAATCCCAAAGATTTCCAATGGAAAGCAGGACACAGACCATGAAAGAGGCTCCAGGAATGGGGCCACGATGTGAAGACCAGCCACTTTCATACCTGATGATGGGAAGTCCTTTAAAGTGTTTAGTTTGCCAGCAGAGATTCTTAACATGCAACCTATGGAATTCCCGATCAGCATTTAGATGCATTTTAAATCAAACTTCTCTCTCTACACTTCTATTAATAGCACTTGCCTGGGCTGAGATAAAATGAGGAAGCACAGAAGTTGCCTGTTCAGCATAACAGATTATCTCAAATATGATGAGAAGAATCAGTAGGAAAGGGGAGTTAATGAATCGTC
Source organism: Neomonachus schauinslandi (assembly GCF_002201575.2). Classification (NCBI taxonomy): domain Eukaryota; kingdom Metazoa; phylum Chordata; class Mammalia; order Carnivora; family Phocidae; genus Neomonachus; species Neomonachus schauinslandi. Next base: position 23,326,521 of record NC_058413.1, on the reverse strand, counting down.
ACAGTATAAAAATCATGTTGGTTCTAAAATACAGATTTTGTTTATCTTTGAGATTGCCATTTCCTGGAGGTCTTTCAAAATAACCTACAAGCTTATAGAAAATATCCTGCTCTTAATTAAGCAGGGAAATGCACTCCCCAGATGGGAGTTAGCAGTGCAGGTCCTGCAGTGTTAGAACTGCTCAAGCTTGGGCTCCTTAATGTGTTAAATGTGTGACCTTTGTCAAGTGTCTTAATGCTGTAAGACTCACATTGTCATCTGTGAAATGAGACTGACAAATACTGTGTAGTGGGGTCGTAAGGATTAAATGAAAGGACATCATTAGAGTGCTTAGCACAATTTAGGGCATGTAGTAAAGACTTAATGAATGGCAGCCTTGTTGTTGTTGTGATCATTATTACTTTTCCATTATTTTCTAATTCCATGATTTTTAAGGTACAAAATAAGGAATTGGTCAAAAAGTCAAAATTCACTGCCGTTACTTTATGGAATAGCACCAACAATTAAAAGAAAGGAGCTACATTTTCATGTATAATATAGACAAATCCTAAAAACGCAAGGTTGAGTGGAAGGACCATTCAGAATATCATTTCAATAAAATTATAAACACACAAATATATAAAATAACTCTTGTGAACACATTTTGCCTTAAACATTGTTATTTGCCTCCCCAATATTTATTTTCTTCTTCCTGGTTCCTAAGGTGTTTGGTGGCGCTGTGTTGCAGTGTGGCCATTTCTTTACTTTTTTCACAAATAGTTCTGTAATTGTCTTTTTCTGTAGGTGTCTCCTCCTGAAAATGTGTGAGTGTTTCGTTATGGTGGATTTCTAGCAGTGGAAGTGGGGATCCACACACTGCATTCTTCTTCGTGTTTATTGGATATTTCTTGTTTACTTTCCAAATTGTACTCCCATCAGAGATGGGTGAGTTCTTGCTTTTCATTGTCTTTCTCAACCTTGTTGTTAACAGACTTACTAAGTTTTGTCAGTGTGATTGGTGTGAAGCAGTATCATGTTTTAAAAAAAATATTTAATGTTGGGACATCTGGATAGCTCAGTCAGTTGAGGGTCTGAGTCTTGGTTTTGGCTCAGGTCATAATCTCAGGGTCATGAGATCAAGCCCTGAGTTGGGCTCCTTGCTCAGTGTAGAGTCTGCTTGAGGATTCTCTCCCTCTGCCCGTCTCCCAACTCCTGCATGCGGGCAGATGCTCGCTCACTCTCTCTCTCCAAAATAAATAGATAAATCTTTAAAAAAATATTTAATGTTTTCTTTAAAAATATTTAAGCTCAAAAAAGTTACAATTTTAAAATTCATTAATATATCTGATCATATATTTAGGCATTTAGAACATGTTTCTAGTATTTTATAAGGAAATTTATTATCTTTACTTACTAGTTTAGCACTGGGTTCTTTATCGTTGATTTTTTTTAGGTGATTTTTTTTTAGGAGCAGCTTTCAGTTCACAGGAAAACTGGGAGAAAGGCCAGTATTTCTCATATATCCCTTTGCCTCTACATGCATCGCCTCCCTCATTCAACATCTCCCACCAGAATGGTACATGTGTTACAATCAATGAACCTACACTGACACATCATTTATCACCTAAATTTCATAGCTTACATTAGTGTTCACTCTGTACATGATGTGGGTTTGGACAAATGTATAATGGCATGTATCCATCATTAAAGTGTCAGGCAGAGTATTTTCACTGCCCTTAAAATCCTCTTTGCTCCCTCTCTTCACCTCAACCCTTGGAAACGACTGATCTTTTCACTTTCTCCATAATTTTGCCTTTTTCCAGGTGCTTTCTGCCCATAGTCTCAGCGAGTTGGGAGGCTGAAGCAGGAGGATTGCTTGAGCCCATGTTTTGTGGGCTGTAGTGTGCTACGTTGATCAGGGATCTGCACCAAGTTCTGCATCAATATTGTGGTCTCTCGGGGGTGTTGCCTAAGGAGGGATGCCTAAGGAGGCTAGGCTGCCTAAGGAGGGATGAACTGGTCCAGTTGAAATGCAGCAGGTCAAAACTCCTGTGCTGATTGCCAATTTTTTTTTTTTAAGATTTTATTTATTTATTTGAGAGAGAGAGACTGAGAGAGAGAGCACATGAGAGGGGGGAGGGTCGGGAGGGTCAGAGGGAGAAGCAGACTCCCTGCCGAACAGGGAGCCCGATGCGGGACTTGATCCAGAGACTCCAGGATCATGACCTGAGCCGAAGGCAGTCGCTTAACCAAGGCGTCCCTTTTTTTTTTAATTTGAGTTTTCTTGGGGCAGCTGGGCGGCTCAGTTGGTTAAGCCTCTGACTCCCGGTTTTGGCTCAGGTCATGATCTCAAGCCCACTTTGGTCTCCATGCTGGGTGTGGAGCTTGCTTGAGATTCTCTCCCTCCCCCCTCGCACTCTCTCTCTCAAAATAAGTAAATAAATAAATAAAGTTAGTTTAAAAAATATGGGTTTTCTTGTTTATTAGTTATTAGTTATTTCTTGTTTAGTAGTTATTAGTTATTATTAGTTAGATTGAACATTTTTTCATGCTTGGGCAATTTTAGCTTTTTTTATTAATCTACCAATTCATATCCTTTATCCATCTATTACTTTTCTTTCATACAAATTTTAAGAATTTTTAGTATATCCAGACATGATTTGCTTATGATTATTAGCAATGTAAATATCTTCTCCCTATCTGCTTTAGTTTTAATGGTTTTATGACATTTTTATACAGATATTTTTGAATTCCAAAGTAGTCAAATTTATCCAGTTTTTTTTTAAGGATTATAAGTTTTTCTATATTTATTAAACAATCCTTTTCTACTCTAGATCTGAATTTTCTTCTAAAAGTTTAAATATGTTGCATTTCAACTATAGGTTCTTAACTGATGTGGACTTTATTTTCATATATGATAAAAGGTAGGGAGCACATTATTTTTGTACATATGAATAATCAGTTGTTCCAGCACCATCTCTTATATGTTCCCTCTTCTATTCCATTGTTCTGTCAGTCTGTGTCTGGTCCCACAGCACACTGGCATCATTATTATAGCTCCATAATAACTCCTGGTAGCTGAGAAGGCAAGCTGCCCACATTGATCTTCTTTAGGAGTATGTTCACATTGATCTTCTTTAGGAGTGTTTTGGCTGTAATTGATCATCTACTTTTCCATGACGATTTCAGAATCCCTTTGCCATTGTCATGAGGAACTATGCAGGCATTTTGATTGTAATTCCTTTGAATTTATAGATTAATTTGTCAAGAATCAGTATATCTTCATGATTTTGCATTTTCTAGTCTCTGTATATATGTCATGTCTCTCTAGTCATTTAGATTTTATTTTATGTCTTTTCACAAAGTTTATATATATATATATATATATATTTTCATATATATATTTTCTTTTTGCAAAGGTCTTAGCATATCTTTGGCTAGATGCTACTATTTTATAGTTTTCATTGTTACTGTGAATGACATTTTAAAGTTACACATTTCTAATTGTTGATGTATAGGAATGCTATTGAATTTTGTATACTGAATTTATATTCAGCCATCTTACTGACTTCTCTTACCAGTTTAATAATTTGGGTATTTGGATTTTCTATGTAGACAACTGTGGCTCAGGATAAATGTCAGTTTTGTTGCTCCCTTTCCAAACATTTCTTTATTTTTTCATGTGATGCTTTATTGGTCAACACCTCAAGTACAGTGCTAACATAGTGGATGTCTTTTTATGACTCTTCTAGTGAAGACTTCTGAAGATGTCATTAGTTCTTTGCTAGTTTGCTTTGCTGTACTTTCGACTACCTATTTCTTTTTCCCTCTTGGTGGACCCGACCACCCAGGGTGAAGGGAAGGGCAGAGTAAACACCAAGCCTCCTAGATTGCTCTCAACCTCTACTCAAAGCATCAGGAAAGAACCTCCTTTTTGCAGTCCAAGATTCTTGATTTCAGAATTTCTTTTCTAGCAGTAATGCTAAGGAAAACCAGACAAATCAAATGGATAGTTACCCACATGATGCTAAATCCATCTCCACAGAAGCTGGTGGAAAAGAAGCGCCTAAAAATTCTTCAGTAATCACAAGCTCATGTTATACACACTTATCCTTCTTGTCCTCATTCATTGCTTGCAACACAAACTGTGATGCTGCAATTGGTGCAGCCTAGTTATATCTTCATCCCTAGAGGCCCCATGGAAAGTTAGCTCCATATGGGTTGAAATGGGGAGAGACATTGTTCTCCCTCCAGAAAACCCAGAGAGCTGTTCCTGAACAAAGGTAAATAGGCAGATAGGAAGAGGTCCATTTCAAATGCTATGCTTCCAGCTCCTCTGCCCCTTTCCTGACACTCACTCATGTTAAGGCGGCCATGTTGCTTTTGTCGGAAAATTGTAGAGAGCCTCAGCCTTCTTGTCGATCCTGTTTTCAGTCTGACATCACTGGCAATATAAAATAACATTTTAGATCTCTGTTGTCTTATATATTCTAGGATTGTAATACTAGAAACATAAAATCCTCCCTTTTTCTGAAATTTGACTTTTATGCATATCACTTTTCATGGAAGATAACAAATATTTGATTTTTATTCCATACTCCCTCTTCGTTTTTTAAAACCTAGCAACAATGGAATAAAACTTTCAGGATTTACTTTGTACCTAATCTAAATTCATACCTGATAAGTACAGAAGGATTCAACTCAAGGTTAGCTTTAGGTTATTTGAAATGAAATTATCTCTGATAAAGTTCCTAATTACTTTGTTTATGTTACTGATTTATTATATCTTTATCAGTTCCGGAGGATCATATAGGAGACCTTTGACTAATTGGAAGTCAACTAACCAGAACTTTTAAATTACTAAGTTCTACTTTGGAAAATAGCAAGAAAACAAACTGATATAAAAGATTTGGTTTTCAAAGGCTATCTAGAGAAATACCTTAGATAAAACAAAAAACCAATATTCTATTTTATATACATCCAAAATTACATTTCTGGATCATAAAAAGTAAAGATGATATGATGTCTATCTAAGAATAATTAGGATCATCATCATCAATATTACATTCTTCTACTAAGGCTGGAAAATAAGCTAATTTAAAAAAATGCAGTGTTTATTATTTAAAAAAAAAAAAACCTCAAACATCTTAGTCAATGAGTTTTACATTAGCTGTGGAATTCAATTTTCCAGTTCCAATGCCCTGGTACATGCCAGTTTACTGAAGTTTTACTGTATTCTGCTAATCGTACTCACAGTAAAATGTGTGAAAGTAAACCAAGGGTGAAGTTGACATTATGTTTACACACTGAAATTTGAATATGTGTCCCTTGGTTGTCCCAGTGATCACTTTATTCTCACAGACATTTATATAGCTTTATGAGTCAGAACCATTATTATTTTGGAGGAAAATCAAGTATTAGTTTTTTTAAAGCTCATATTCAGTCTATTTCAGTGCTAATATGTCCAGCTCCTTTACCATCTTAAACCTCTGTCAGAACGCCTGCTTTGATTGCTCACTCATTTAAATCTTAATCCTTGGGATTTGATCTGTGCCTTAGAGCACAGAAAGGATTTTTATCTTATTAGCTAAAACAAAACAAAACAAAAAACACCCCCCCGAAACCCCAGGATTAAAACAGTGTTTTGGGTGAGTCTGTACAAAATCCTCACCAGTGAGTTTGAAATCTTTGAAGGCCTTTTCATCTGATGGGGCACTTCTCAAAGGTAGGATGTTTTGAGTCTGCCTTTAAGTAGCATTTATTAATCAAATCTATCAAATAGAATATTATGGCCCCAAACCGTAACTCTGTATTCTTTAGGCCAATCTGTATTTTGGATTTAACCAAAAGGAGTATCTAATAAGCAACTTTCTATATTTAAAAGGTTTTTTTTTTGTCCAGTGCATAGTTTTTTTTAAAATCTGACATTTCTCATTACTGTATTAAATTAAATTATGCCGTAAGTTCCAAAGTTCAGCACCATTAGTGTTATCTTGCCACAAAGCTAGGTTTTTGTTTCCTGCTACCGAGTCTACATTTTATGAAGCAATCAGAGTTTACTCACTTAGAACCTCTGTGGCCTGTGTTTCTAAGTCCCCACTTCCAACCATCCATAGAGACTTCAAATAGCAGAGTTGTTTACAGAGATGAAAACTAAGGGCTGGAAAGGACATTGCATACATTGGCTGATACTTAGGTCAACTTAACCTGATCAGCAGACACAGATAAAATGCAAACTTTAAATTTCTTCCTTGCCGAAGACTACATCCATTCTAGCACGGAAGGAAAGGTAAATTTGAATTTGGAGTTGTAGATTCATAGACATTTCAATCAGGGGACTATCTTGGACTGCAAAGACCTCTTCTTTTTTTTTTTTTTTTTTTTTTTTTTTTCTTGTAGTGAGAACTTTTA
>NC_058413.1:23303087-23320031 GCF_002201575.2 Neomonachus schauinslandi | reverse complement strand
TTTCTTGTAGTGAGAACTTTTATTTTTATTTGTTTTATTTTTTTTTTTATTAAATTTTTTTTTTTTATTCTTATGTTAATCCCCATACATTACATCATTAGTTTTAGATGAAGTGTTCCATGATTCATTGTTTGTGCATAACACCCAGTGCTCCATGCAGAACGTGCCCTCCTCAGTACCCACCACCAGGCTAACCCATCCTCCCACCCCCCTCCCCTCTAGAACCCTCAGTTTGTTTTTCAGAGTCCATCGTCTCTCATGGTTCGTCTGCAAAGACCTCTTCTAAACAAAGAATTATTTTCTTCTCACATGTTTCCCACAAAGTTTATCTGGAAGCAATTTTACAGTCAGATAATTATGCTCTGTAATATCTCCAGTGTATCTCTGAACCAATTGCAGTGAGAAGTTTGGTGAGAAATGGAAGCCCCTTGCTTTTCATGGCTCCTCAAAGGCGCTTCAAGGGCCCATGCCAGACCCTTGGGCAAATTATTTATGCAAAGAATATATATGTAGATAGATGGTAGATTATAAATATAATGCCTTGGAAATAATCAAGTCTGAGCGCTGTCAGTGTTTCCCATATCAGCAAAATGATAGATTAATGTAGCCTATGTTGGACTTACTCTGACACTTTGTCTCTCTACCCTCAGGTATCTGAGACTACCTGTATTTCTCTCTCTCTATAGGGATATCTGCATATTATATATTAATCTATATATAGATGATATAGATATATCTATCTGTAGAGATAGAGATAAATCTATATAATATGTGCTGCAATCTAGATACTTAAAATGTTAAAAATTTATTCAGAATTTTCATTCCTGCTGAACCTCCCCCACTATGACAACTATAACATATTTTAAGGGTTCCGCATATAATAGTCTGAGTAACTGTTTTAATTATTCAGAATGCCATGTCCATGGAAAGTATGTAACCGCATGACAAACATTATAGTCCAGCAAAATCAATAATCAGTGTAACTGATAGGCAAAGTCTCAAAAATATTATTTCTACTCTCCGTAGTTGAATAATTATGCTCTTTAAGGTAGCTGTGGAAGAGATTTAAAGCTAGGACCCTTGATGAGGGCTGATGAAACCGGAATTATTTTACCTGATAAAGAAGCAGTTGAATATCCTTTAAACCAAACCCTAGCCCACATCCTGCATCTGCTGTTTATCAGATGTAACACTGATAAAACACCCAAACAGTCTGATCTCAGCTGCCATCACATTCTGCGCCTTAGAGAGCTAGTATGGAGGTAAAATAGGATATGTCCGTAAAAGAGCTTGGTTAAGTCTAAAACTGTTATACAAAAATACAGAGTGGCCACCGTTGTTTTATTACTAAAGAATGTTTGTATAAACAGATACAGTCAAGGAATCGTTTAATTTGAGGGATTTGGAGTTCATCATTCCAACTATCCTTCCAATGGTTGAATCCCCTCTGCAACTTTGCTCCCATTACCCAAGTGGTTATTTGTCTATTAACTGAATTGGTTCAACAAATGTGATTTTAGCACCCACCATGTTCTAGGCAACGTACTTGCTATTAGGGACACCAAGACAAAATTATATTTAATTTGGTAGTACTTTGCTTTACTTTTTCAGGAGGGATTTAAAGTGACTCCAAAACAAATAAGACATATAATTACTTGCCTTGACTTTCATGTCTCTTACGATGAAGCAGTCACTAAATCCAGAGGTAACCTATTCTACCTTTGAACTTTTGTGACTATTAAGGTGTTCTTCACCTTTCCTATAACATCTAACTATTGGTCCTCTTGCTACCACTTGGGGTCATACTAATAGCTCTTTCTTATGTCACCATCTCTCAGTCCTTTAATACTTGAAGATAACTCTTTTGTTGCCTGAGTTTCTCTTCTGTAGGCAAAACAATCTCTGTTCCTTAAATGTTTTTCATAAAATGACATCAGCACCCTTCACAATCTTGGTGGCTATCTTCCAAGTTGGTCATTTGCCTTTTAGAGCATCTCAGTTCTCTTTAGCCATCAACCACATTCTGGATATCATACTGTGTAATCTGTCCCACTCCTTCACTAAACCTTTTTAAAAAGTTTTTTTTTTTTTCTAGTTCCATATAAACATCTATTTCTTTAGAGCGTTCTCCATCCTGACTTTATTTTTTTTAAAGATTTTATTTATTTATTTAGCACAGAGAGATACAGTGAGAGAGGGAACACAAGCAGGGGGAGCGGGAGAGGACGAAGCAGGCCTCCTGCTGAGCAGGGGGCCTGATGAGGGGCTCAATCCCAGGACCCTGGGATCACGACCCGAGCCAAAGGCAGACGCTTAACGACTGAGCCACCCAGGCGCCCCTCCATCCTGACTTTAAAATGTGATAAACTTACAACTTTCCTGCAAATTTCCCAGAACTTCTGCTTCCCACTTAACTCTTCATTGTTGATCATAATTTAGTTCAGACTAGAGATTCCCTACTAATTTATATTCTTTTTTTTTTTAAAGATATTTATTTATTTATTTGACAGAGAGATAGAACAAGTAGGCAGAGAGGCAGGCAGAGGGAGAGGGAGAAGCAGGCTCCCCGCCAAGCAGGGAGCCCAATGCGGGGCTCGATCCCAGGACCCTGGGATCATGACCTGAGCTGAAGGCAACCGCTTAACCAACTGAGCCACCCAGGCGCCCCACTAATTTATATTCTTAAACAGGAATTGTCTATATGGAAAATCAGGAAATGAGCAGATACCACCATTTTATTATAATAATCAGCTGTTTTTCATCAGCAATGAAAAGAATAAATATACCTAAAATGGATTGTTGATAGAAAGGCATGTTTTGGATATGTCACTGTGGGGATAACTAAGAGAAACCAGTGCTATCATAGGTTTCCAATAAAATAAATCTAAATGCCTCTATCATCAGAAGCACATAAGACCACAAGAATATGAGAGATTTGTTGTAGTGAGAGCTTTACATGTATTTTCTTAATAGAAAATATGGAAATTGTTTAATGGCTCTGTGAATTCCAGATGATTTAGATGCTACCTTCATTCGAGGCTTCATTGATTTGTGATAGATTTCTGAGTGTTACCAACACTTCAAACACGAGAAAGAATGGAAAATAAATTTTTCTTCTATTAATCACTATCTCAATTGCAAAAAGTTCAATTGAATAAAATTTTTAAAATAACTTTTTGAAATTTAAGTGAAAGACTTTGGTTTTAGTTCCAACATAAAAGAAACTGGAAGTCATTGTTCTCATCCTTCCTCCAAGAAAAAGCTGGACAAACTGAAAATCAACAACTTTTGCAGACCCAGTAGAGAACTGGGATTGCAGAGCATACAACCACGCAAAAAAAAAAAAAGAAAATCTAAAGAAACAGATGAATCCAGATCATAGCTGTGATCTTATTTCCTGGAACAGAAGTTGCTGGAGCTATAAACTGATGGAAACACGTAAATGATAATTTTGATAAACTGCTGAGTGTGGACGAGATTCCCATGATAATTATCATGGCCACATGTGTTGGTAAAGGGTATATTTTCATGAACCTTACCTCAAGAGACACCACTGGGATCTCATGGTGAATCTGAGAAAGAGTGCTTCACAGCCTTGGCAGGGAAAGGGGAAGATTATTCATTTGAAAATAATCCCGGACTGTTACCTACAGCAAAGGCCTAGTCTTCATGGGAACCATGTTAGTAAAGCATTATCCCATTTAGGGTAAGGGCAGTGCTCCTCCTCCTTGTCCTCTCTAGCTTGCTTGTCTTACCTGCCTGTTGGGGAAAGCTACATTGTTTCCAGTTCTAAAAGTATGCTAAAACATTTCAGTTACACACTTAAAACTTAGAATATAAAACATAAAACTCAGTAACAAATAAAAAATACAGTTAAAATATATTTTTGTTCTCTGTTATTGTCAGTTTAAGTAACAAGGAAGAGAGAAGTAATATACAAGGGCAGAAAAAGTTATGAGGAGCTATTAAGACATATATTTTTTTAAAAAGTACAAAAGGATGGATAAGAGAGTGACATGGAGATAGAAGCAAAGATAAGAGCACTGTGGCTAGTTACATGGCCTATATTTGAATATAGTTCTAGCATTTTTATTGACGTGATTTGGAGTAGGTTAAATTCTTGGTCTTAATTTTTTGATCTGTAGAATGGGTAAAATCCTACCTCACAGGGTTATTAGGAAAATTAAATTATCTAATTTTTTATTGAGATACAATTGACATATAACATTTTATTAGTTTTAGGTAGACAACACAATGATTCAGTATTTGTATATATGTCAAAATGATCACCATGATAAATCTGGTTGACATCCATCACTGCAGTTAAATTTTTTTTCTTGTGATGAGAACTTTTAAGATCTACTCTCATAGCAAATATGCAATACAGTATTATTAGGTATCATCACCATAACTAGAATATATATAATAATATATATAGTCACTTATAACTGGAAGTTTGTACCTTTTGAGCTCCTTCACCTATTTTGCCCAGTCTCCTACCTCCCACCTCTGGCAACCGTCAGTGCATTCTCTATATCCATGAGTTTGTTTGGCTTTATTTGTTTGGTTGTTAGATTCCTCATATAAGTAACATCAGACAGTGTTTGTCTTTCTCTTTCTGACTTATTTCACTTAGCATAATGCCCTCAAGGTCCATCTATGTTGTTGCAAATGGCAGGAGTTCCTTTTTTTATGGCTAAGCAATGTTCCATTGTATGTATATATGTCACATTGTCTTTATCCATTCATCCATTGATAGACACTTAGGTTGTTTCTGCATTTTGGTTATTATAAATAATGCTGCAATGAACATGGGGATGAATATATTTTTTCAAGTTACTGTTTTTATTTCCATCAGCTAAATATCCAGAATTGCTGGATCATATGGTAATTCTATTTTTAATATTTTGAGGAATCTTCATACTGTTTTCTATAGCAGTTGCACCAATTTATATTCCCACCGACAGCATACAGGGCTCCCTTTTCTCCACATCCCCACCAACACTTGTTATTTCTTGTCTTTTTGATAATAGTCATCCTGTTGTCCCAGCACGTTTAAGGAGACATCTCATTGTGGTTTTGATTTGCATTCCCCTGATAGTTAGTGAGTGCTTCTTCCTTGGTGTTGGGTACTTTTTCACATACTTGCTGGCTCTTTATGTATCATTTTTGGAAAAATGTCTATTCAGATCCTCTGTGCATTTTTTAATTGGATAGTTTTTTATTTTGTTTTGTTTTGCTATTGAGTTGTATAAATTATCTCAGTTTAAAGTGCTTATCATGGTAATAGGTACATAGAAAGTATTGAATAAGTGATAGCTATTACTATTATATAGTGAGATAAAAAGGAAAATAAAGATAAGTCACTTGGAAAGAGAGCAAAACCTTCATTGTCTAATGTGTTCAGTTTTGTAGTTGTTTTGGATATTGTGTCAAAAATGTTTAAAGTTGAATTGCCTTTCTTGCAACTCCAGGCATAACTTAAATTATCGGCTCTTACCAGTTACCCTGAAAGTGAAGATAAAAGATTACTTATGACTCATTTACAGGAAACAGAACAACTTTTTCCATGTTTCACTCATGGATACAACCTGACAATTTAGTAATAAAACCAATCTGTATATGTTCAATTTAGTAACTCACATTTTAATGGTCATTAGCTAATTTGATCAATCATTTTTGGCAGTGTTCAGGAATATCTTATATTCGGTTTTTACTACATCTTTCTGTAGAAGTGTTAAATTAAGCAAAAGCACCACAATACAAGATCGAATTTGCACTTCAAATTTGGAACTTCTGGTCGCAGCAGTAATAGGATAGAACCCAAGGGTAACAGAGAAGAAAAAAAAATGCCACTGAGTTCACTCCTCTCCCAGGCCTGTAAATGCAACAGCCTCAGGCACTGAGGTGTGTCAGCAGTATTTCTGCAGGAACTTCAGTCAACAGCTACCCCAAGAGCCTGAATCACTAATGAATATGACCCTTGTGTCAAAAAGGAAAGGTCACAAGTCACTTACTCCTTCTGGCATAGAAAGACCTGGTAGAAGAGGGGGAAAAAAGGCTCATGGAAGCATATTTTCTTAACATGTAAAGCATCCTGTGGCTTTGCAAACATCCGAGATATTTTTGGATGGCAGATGGAAATTTATTAAAAGAAATGTGGAAATTTTTATTGAAAATGGTCTGTATAGTCTTAGACTAAAACTTCCATTTGTTTGGGAGAAGGGGGCACCTTCTACCATGGTTCATTTGGTGTCAAATTAAATCCTATTTTCATGCTGTGAGACTGGGATAGTGCCATCTATTAAATTAAGTGGAAAATTTGGCAACTCCCTAGTTTACACATTATGGTCAAGAAGTTTGCCTATCTCTATGGAATAGCTTGAGTGGAGCTCTTTAAAAATTCTGTTTAAAAAGAATGGGAATTATCTAAACATTCAACCATAGTAGAGAGGCATTCTTTCACTCACTTGATGAAATACCATGTGTACATTTAAAACAATATTAAACTTCCACATTCATGCTCATTATAATAAGGCTAAGGGTCAGGGTTCAAAAGTATGCTGTAAGTATGCACTTAACTAAATAAGAAGTCTTTCAAACAAACATCCAAAATTTGCATGGAAACAGATACAAAAATGCTGACCTTTTCAATATTGAGGATATAGGATTTTTATCCTTTCTTCTAGTCTTACGAATTTTTGCCAACTTTCTATCATGTACCTATAAGGTTTCTTTAAAAAACATCCTCCTGGGGCGCCTGGGTGGCTCAGTTGGTTAAGCGACTGCCTTCGGCTCAGGTCATGATCCTGGAGTCCCGGGATCGAGTCCCGCATCGGGCTCCCTGCTCAGCAGGGAGTCTGCTTCTCCCTCTGACCCTCCTCCCTCTCATGCTCTCTGTCTCTCATTCTCTCTGTCTCAAATAAATAAATAAAATCTTTAAAAAAAAAATCCTCCTTAAGAAGTTTGATGTGATAACTGCTAATTGCATGTGTATGGGTGCTGGCCAGGCCCTGTGCTGAGGTCAGAGAAGAGTGGGATCTTGGGATACAGATCCCACTCTGGGGGGACTAGCTCTCTGAAAGAGAAGGCAGACAGTATAATGCAGGTACAGATTGTCCAGAGAAAGGAGTGATCTACTGGAAGGGAAGGGGAGGTCAGGAGGTGGTGAGAAGTTAGCAATACAATATCTGGAGTAAAATGGGTCAGGCACAGGGGACAGGCAGTGCAAATGCACGGGTAAGAGCATTCTTCATATGACTGAGAAAAGCCAGGCTGGAGTGGGATGAGTGGAGGCAAAAAGTACTAGCTAGGGATAAGTGTTGAGTTAAAGTCACAAATAGACTTTCAGGACATTGTGTGGACTTCTACTCTGAGTGAGATCATGAGCCACTGGAGGGTTTTAATCAAAGAAAAGACCTTATTGGACCACTATTTTAATGGGAGTCTTTGGAGAGCTATGTTGAAAATAGACTCTAGGGACAAAAGTATTAAGTACAATACAAGTTAGGACACTGTGACAATGATCCAGGTAAGAGATAATGATGATTAAAGCTATGAAAATAGCAAGTGGAGGACTTAGGGGTGGTCAGATTCTGTATATATTTTTAAAGTAAAGCCAAGAGATTTCTGACTCATCCACCAAGAGAAAATGAGCCACCAAGAATGATGCCAAGTATTTCAAGCCAAGGTCACCAAGAAAGGGAATATAAATAGAGAAGGGAAGAAGACCAAAGACCAAATCCTGGGGCACTCTGACATCAAAAGGTGAGGACAAGAGGAAGAACAAGAAAAAGAGACAGAGAACAAAAGAGGAGAAATCCAGAAGAGTGTAGACCCATGTTCTAGAAGCAACTGAAGAAAGTACATCAAATAAGAGGGAGTGACCAACTGTGTCAAATGCTGCCAATCCAAGTGGAAACCAGTGGGCATCTTGACAGAGCAGTTTCAGTGCAGTGATAGGGCGAAAGCTGCAGTAGAATAGGTTTAAGAGTAGATGGGAGAGTAATAATTGGAAAGGCAAGTAGAAACATCTCCTTTCAAGTGTCAAGGAGACATTTCCTTCAACACTCCCTAAAGTGTTGCTGTGACCTTGTGCCATATCTTGTGAGGAACAGAAAAACTTAAGGCAGGGGAAATTACAGCTTGTTTGGATGTGGTTGGGAACAATCCAGTGGACTGAAAATTTGATGATAAGGAGAGAGCCAGAGAATTGCTGGAGAGGTGTCCTTCGGCGAGTAAGCGGGGGCTGTACCTATGTGCAAGCATCCGTTTTAGGTAAGAGCATGGGCACTTCATGTGCGCTATTGGGTGGGAGGACAGACCAGGAGTCCCGATCCTGGTAGGTAGGTAAATGCAGTGGTAGGAGTATGTGGAATTGTTCTGACTGCTCCTATTTTTTCCAGCCAATAGGGGAGGCAAGGTCATCAGCTGGAAGTGAGGTTGAAGAGATGTTGAGGGTTTGAAGAGAGAGGTGAATGTATTAAATAAGAGAGAGAATGATTAGACCAGGGGAAAATGGTGTAATTAGTAACCAACAACATCAAGTGCCCTGCTGAGGTTCACTGTCATTAAATGGAAGCTGAATAAGTCTGTGTGGTAGAGCGTTTCACCAGCCTCCTGTCTACAGTCTCTTTCGACTTCCTGGGTGCAGCCAGGGAGTAGGTGAGGGTTAACCTAGGTTGTAGCTTTGCCAAGAATTTATGTTGATAGGAGGTGGGCGAAGGAGTTGAAGGTGAATGCAAGGGGGTGAAGATCATGATTAATGGTGAGATTTAAACTGGAGAAGGAGTGAGAGGACATCAGCTTGACAGTTCATGCTCCCTCCAGGCTAGTGGGGCATGCCAGGGCACACATGTTCTCCTGTCACATGAACAAGAGAGCGAGAAAGCGACAGATTTCTTACTCTGTGGTCACTGACCTTACTCATCTTTCAACTGGGTCTCATCTTCCAAGAACTAGTCTTTGGAGATTGTGATGGTGTTGCTGGTGCTTCAGATATATCCTTCTATATCATTTCTTTAAAAAAAAATTTTATTTAAGAGAGAGAGAACACAAGCAGAACACAACACTTGTTCTATGACTCCCCTTCTCTTTCCTGATTCCTGATATTATTTAATGGGCTCATAAACAAAGTGGCCATAGTGGCTGGCATAGAGGTTATGCAAGGGCTCAGCAACATAGACTTCCACCTGCCCGGGTGAGTGGCTACAGCCATTGCTGAGTACCCTGTTTTCCAGCAACAGATACCAACCCAACTCCAAGCCCCCAGTATGGCACCATTCCCTGGGTAGATCAACCAGCTAACTGGTGGCAGATTGATTATACTGAACCCTTTCCATCATGGAAGGGGGCAGTGCTTTGTTCTTACTGGAACAGACAGTTACTCTGGGCATGCGTCTGTCTTCCCCACACACTTCTGCCAAGACATGTACATTCAAAATAGAATGGACCTATTGCCCCAAACATGTAATATATGTTAAGGAAGTCATTTTAAGGAATTGTCAGAGATTCAGAAGATGGTTTATATCAGGATGAGAGTATTCAAGGAGTATTTATAAAGAAATATGATCTGGGCTGAGTCTTCAAGTTCAGTTAGTCCCATTTGGAAAGACAGAGAAGAAGGATCCGATTATTTCACAGCAGTGGCCCCTCATAAATGAAAGTTGGGGTGGAGACTGCATTTGGGGAGTGTGGAGTAGGATGTGTGGCCCATGTATAGAATGCCTGGAATTGTCTTTAGAGTGTCAATTCTAATCCTGTAAGAAATAGGCAGGTAGTGATAGCTTATGTGCTGAGAACTGACTTAATTAAAATGAAATTTTAGAGCATATTGTTTACAGGATAGATTGGGGAAGAAATCATTTTCAAGTGCAGAGACTGAGTGCTCTGCTATTATACTAGTTCAAATATAAGAGAATGAGCCCTCATGTAGTAGTGAAAATACAAGATGGAATAAAAGGAATAGATTTAACAGTGGTTTCAGAGGAGGAACCAAAAAGACTGCTAAATGGATTGCATAATATGTGTGTTTTGTAGTGTGTGTGTGTGTGTGTGAGTGTGTGTATGAAAAAGTAAATTTTGTATATGTATGTGTAATTTGTAGAGTTGAGAAGATAAAATTAAAAGAGAAAGCAAAGATGACACTATGGTTTTCTTGGTGTCTGAGAGAAGACAGTGTTTCCGATAATAGGAAAAGTAGTAGAGAAAAATTTATATCCCATTTCAGATTAATACCTAACACTGAGAAGGTATTGTGTGTCGGGCACTGTTCTAAGCACACATCCTGTAGTAACCTATTTAATTTGTACATAAGTCTAATGGCAGGTGCCATTCTCCTTCCCATTTTACAGATGAAAAGATGGAAAAGCTGAGGCACAAAGAAGCTGAGAGGCACATGCAGTTGAGGAAATAGAAATATTCGAGTGGATGTAGTTTAAATATAGGATGAGGTTTTTAGAAGGAAGAGAAATGGAAAGTATATACATATTCAAGTATGTCTTAAGTTATTTGATTTCTTAAGTCAGTATGCTTGTTTGATGCCCCAGATATGAAAATATAGTCATAGAACTAATCCCATTTTAAGCCTTAGAGTCCAGACCAAGGTAAAGAAAGTGACATGGCTCTGGCCTTCCTTCAACTGATGTTCTTAATTGTAATGTTATTGATTGTTTGTAAGAAAGCCCTGGGGCAGAAGCAAAATTAAAATTAATCACCTTGAACATTAAAATCAATGAGCAAAACATGTGAAAACTTGCAGTAATAACTCACAGAAATCACCTTCTCATTGCCTGTTTCATTAGAGTCACAGTTTAAAAACAGGAACCTTTTGGATATAGGTCCAATTATTTGTACATTTCAAACCTACAGTTCATTTTATAAATGTACCATAAAAATATGTGTAAGCAGTGCTCACTTAAGAGCCTGAAATGATTGACCTTCCTGTGAGTGGTTGATCTGGAATTGCAAAGAGATACGAGGTTTTCCCAAGTGTGTTCTGTGAAACCTTATTTAGTGTAAGTGTACTGTGTGCCTCCTAACAGTGCTGTGTTCAAATAACTTAGGGAAGTGCTGCCTTAGATAAACGTAAGTTGTTTTGGTTGCTGTAGCAGGTCTCAGAACTATTCAGATACCAGTGTGAACTGTGACTCCTTCATTGGAGGTGGAGTGTTTCCATTTCCAAAGCTGCAGTATTTCCAAAGCTGATTTCTTCTCCACCAAGCTCTTGTTGTGAGGGTCATCTTAACAGACTTGTGTTAAACAAATAATACTTTGAGAAACACTGATACCAATGTCCTATAAGAGTATAAAAGTATATTATAATAAATTATATGTAATATATATCTTATAATAACACTTTATAATATACAATTGTATATTGTGTGGTATCCTTTCTATGATATATAATAGTATAATCCTCTCTTCTGGCATGTAATAATAATTAGACATTGTTTATGTATATAATAATAGTTAAACATTGTTTATATGTGTAATTAATGTTATTATGTTATAATTATAAATTACAGAAAATTGTAAAGAAGATAGTAAAAAGAATCTCAAGTCCCCCATCTATAGATAATGACTATTAATTTATGTGTTTCTTTTTTGTTGAAATTATACTATATATTCATAATTTTGTTCCATTCTTTCTTTGCTTAACATTAGAATGGCTTTCTGATTCCATCAAAATAGATGTTGAATGTATAGATAAATTCGGATATATTCTGATCTCTAGAGGATTGCCAGCAGGTGCAATGGAGAGGAAACTTGATGTGTTATTAGGACAACCAAGTGCAATTTCAATCTTTGGTGCTAATTAGCTTCATGACCATGACCTAGTCACTTAACATATTTGGGTCATAGTTTTTTCTCATTTGTTCCTTGTGGTAATTGCACCAGATGATTGCTGAGGTCACAACCAGCTGCTAAATACTATTGTTCTATGATTTCCCCATATTCTATTGGACTACAGGGGTGTTTGAATGAACTGGTATTAGAAAGCTATTAGCTTTCTGTCTCACTCTTTGTGTGGTACTATGGCTCCATCTTCTAACTCATAATCAATTACCCATCAATATTAATTAGAAGAAAAGCATTATTGCTTATGAACTCCTGTATTCTCCACCAGAAACTGAAAAAACAGGGAATTTTACATTAACTGCAGAGTATCAGTTTATGTATTCAACTTAAAGAATCTTAATTCTGAGAATTAAAAGGTTTCTCATTAATATAATAATTTTCTTTTTGCTTTTAGTGTAATGTGCAATCGATTCCACACATAAATTATCCCTGAAAAGATGGGCGAGACATAGATATATTTGAAGTGATTTTGACCTCACCATTTTCTGCCAAATGTTAAATATATTGCTAAACTATTGACTGATCCTATTTGACAAACCAATGTGTTTGTATTTAGGAAAAGTAAAACCCTGCCGTCTTTGTCTATGCACTCCTGCCCCCTTTGCCCCACCAACCCCACGGACTTGGTTTTATTTGTGATAAAGAGGCCATGTCAACTAGAAGTCATTTTTTGTAGTCAATTGTACTGCATTAGATCATCATTTTTCTTTAAGTGTCCAAAAAAAGAAAGTTGCTTTTCTCAGTATGCTTTTCTCATATGCTTATCTGATCTTCCTATCATTTAGCCTGGATCAGTAGGCCATGTCATTCATTCGATTAACTGTCCTATGGGACTAATCTTTTTTTTTTTTTAATGTTACCTTCCAAATATTTCCCATGAGTCTGTACATTAAGAAGCTGGGTGATAGGAGGATGGAAACCCATCCTTCATTCTTTCTTTCACTGACTTAGCTTAGCACCAGCCCTCCCTGCCAACCCTGTGAAGCTCTCACTTTAAAAAAATTGCAGCTGGGCTTAGAGGGTGTAGGAAATTGTACCGATTTAAATACAATTTCCATGACCTTGATTTTTAAGCAGAGTTAAGTATTTTGAATTTATGTAATAGTTTTTGTACGTTACTGGCAGGCAAAATGCAAGGTTAAGAGAAAGGTAGTACTGAGATCAGTGTGCTCTGCTGGGGGCAATGGATGTACCAGCAGCGAAGTAGTCCTTCAGGAACAGAGAACTCCACCTACACTTTTCTTAAACAACACATTTTATTCGAATGAGTATGTCTTGGCTTCCTGGGCGATGTTCATAATATTTAATGTTTTCTTTATGCTGCTTTCTTCAAAATGTCAATAGGATATTGAACAAGGGAAGAAGGTTTAAAAAAAGAGTAGTTGAAAAACAAATCCATCCTATTCTGCTTATTCAGAGGATTTTATTTCCCTTGTAAATAAGTCACTATATTTTGGATTCTATGCCACATAATATTACCTGATGTGATTACCTAAAAGTGGTACCCTGAGGCAAATAGTATGGATAAATCATTCATATATGAAAGCTTGTACAAAACAAAAGAAAATGCTAATGTCCTCATAGAAAAGTAGGTAAATTACATGAGTAGATATTTCAAAGAGAATGAAATCCATATGACCAATATACATATAAAAATGGTTCACTTTAATAATATTCAGATACATTCAATTTAAGAAATCCCATTTTCATGTATCAGTTGATAATAATTTATAAACATTGTTGAGGAAGTTGACCCCCCACCTGATGGGAGTACAATGGTTGTAGCTTTTCTGGATTTGGCAATGTCTATTGATTGTCTTAAAAATTTCATACTATTTGACCCTGGAATTTCACTTCTAGGAATTTTAAATAAAACAGGAAGAGATGTAAAAGTATATTCATATTTTTCATCGGAAACTATTGAAAACATCTGAAGTATCCAACTACAAGGCTATGGAGAAATAAATTATACTTCCATCATTTGAAATTTTATAAACTAAAGAATCATTTTCTCCAAGAACACTTAAAAATGGGTAGAAATATAGAATATAATGCTGAGTGAGAAATACCAAACTGTGCATTCAGTATTTTCTCCCCTGAGTATAAATAAACCTGCTAGGGCACAGGTCAGGGTGGGTAAGCATGAGATTGCTAAGATACTAAGATACTAAGCTCCTGTGGATACAGTCTTAGTTCATATGTTTTATGAGGGTGAGGGCCACGACCAGCTAGATGATTAGCAGGACCTGGTGCAGAATTAAAATACAAGGCCCCTTGACAAACAGCTGTTAAGTATTTCAGGAGGGCAGCAGCAGGACAAAAACAAGTGTGGGGCCTTTCCTCCTGGAGACCACATCATATTCTCCGTTCTAGTATGGTGCTAGGACTTAAAAAGTTGATACGTATTTGGCTAGCTGTCCGTGAAACCTATGTCTTTTTTCACTAAGGACCACTGTTAAAGTAAGTGTTCTCCCCCTGAACTGTATGGTAGATTATTTAGACCTAAATGCATATTTTTCACACGTATCTCTGATAGATGTTAATTGTGTTAGCTTGAGTCCACCACCCGCCTATCACATTCTTTTAGCTTAAGCAGAGGGAGAAGCAGATTTTCCGTTGAGCAGGGAGCCCCATTAGGGACTCGATCCCAGGACTCTGGGATCATGACCTGAGCTGAAGGCAGACGCTTAACCGACTGAGCCACCCAGGCGCCCTAAGATTTCCTTTTATCATTACCCCGACATGCTCTTACAGATACTACAATTAGAAAGAAACTCCAGTAGGCATCTGGAGGCATTAGGAAATTCTCATTCACTTTTCTAAATGAGAGTTGAGGGTTTATCTGAAAGATCATTGGCCTGGTCTGTTCTAGATATTTGAAGCTCTGAAATGGATGCATATATAGTTATGGTAGAGAACAGTTCCAGGTGGGCTTATTAAGGTTTGGGGTACCATATTTGAAAACATGCACTTGCAGTTATACTCTTGCTTTGATTCATTTGGTACAGCAAACCAGGGATGTTTCAATTGTATCAGATCGTTAGGTAAATGATTTCAAGGGTGGAGTTTAGAATGAATGATAGAATGTTTTATTGCCTTTGAGATGTCTATGGGAGCCACCACTATTTTAGGCAGCACTCAAGTACTGCCCTCTTGCTCTCTGAAACTGAGACCGAGAGAAATTTAAAACATATTTTGAACCAGTCACTTCCTTTAGAGATGAGGAATTGTGACCTAGAGAGGCAATTTGAATTTCATAGAATTTTCATGTATCACCAAATGTTATTTTTCTTTTGATTTCTTTTTAACTATAAAAATTTAAAAACCATTCTGGGCTAGCAAGCCATATAAAACCAGAGGGTGGGTTGGGTTTGGTCAATGGACTATAATTTGCTGACCTCTGTCATGAAAAATTCTTTAAAGATAAATAGCTGAATGAAATAATAAGTGAGAAACGGTTGGCTAAATTGAAAAAGTGAATGAATTGAATGTAATTAGTATTAAAAACCTGGATAGTAAATGGATCATTATTCAAAAATTAAACTTTAATCATGTCAGACCTGGTTACATTTTGTTTAATTCATGTCTTCATTTCGAAAACCGAGAAGGGTGCAGATAGTATTTCAAGTAAAGTTCACTTTTGCATTATAAAAATAATGTCTAATTATTATAGAACAGTAGAAGCATTTAGAAGAGTAGAACAATCAAAACACTAGCTCTATCCAGAGGTAACTATTATTAATTTTCAATATATTTGGTAATTTTGTATAATTTATACTATGTGTATAATACATCGAATTTAAGTTTTTAAATATAACATAAACAATTTCCATGTTATAAGATTTTTCTTAAACATCATGTTAAATGATGGCTTTTATTTTAATAACATTCTATTATAGAATGACTTCTTTGGGCACCAGTCGCTTCCCTGTTTATATTAAGTATGTAATTCTTTAAAAAATTATAATTCAGCCTTACTTTCCAACTTATTAATCGGAGCACAGATATATGTCAAAAATCTTATGGCTCTAAACTGCTTCAGGACCTCATTCCCTGGAGTCTCCTGTTACCACCTTTTTTTCCCTTTGTGTTCTATTCTTGTGTTCCACCCTCATTCTAGGCTGATTTACTCCCACATGCACGAGATCCAGGAAGCATGAACCCCCACTCTGATTGCTTAGTGCGGCACTGATATCCTGGCTTTATATGGCCCATGCCATATGTTTCAAAGACCCATGTTCCAAAATCATTCCTTTCTATTTTTTGCTTCCAGTCCACTTAAAAATGTATCTCTCTGATAACTTGATTTAAGCTAGTGGACAGGAGAAAGCCATTTGAGCAAACAAGCATTTTCGGGAGTGTGTTCCAGAATGCTCCAAAGAAACAGGGCTCCCTGCACCGTCATGATTCTTCCCTAAGCAGCCAGCACCCAAACTGCAAGGCTGCTCACGTGAACGTCTCACATAAAGCCTCCCCAGCACGAGCAGATCCCTCTCCCAGATACGATCCAAGATGTGTCCAGCTGTGCCTGCTCAAACACGATTCTCCATGCCATGCTGAGAACGTGGGGAAACCGCCTGTCTCCTGCAGCTGCAAAATATCTGTTAGTTCCCATTTGCAGCAAGTGATGTTTTTCCAAGCCCTTCGCTAGATAGTGACAGCCAGCATGGGGCTCTGCTTTGCTTGAGAGTTCTTTTGCCCCCACGGTAAGGCTATCTGCTCTTTTAGAAATCTGTCCATGCAAAGTGTCCTCTGACATGTCCTTCCTCCTGCCGGCCCTGAATATTCAGTCAAAGCAATCGTTCCAATCTGCTTGACTCTTTTGGGTTCCGTGCTCCTACTTCCCCCTCTAAGCCAAGTATGGCTGATTGCAGTTTACCTGGGCTGAGACAGAGAGTGCTGTTACCTAAGTGGACCTCTGCAGAGACACACTAACGATGCAAACAACGCAGACATTTCATTTACAGGGATCACACCTTCCAGAGGGAGGCTCAGAGTCTCTCTTTACAGAAACCACCAATGTCTATACTCTCACCAATTTTCTTTTCTTTTCTTTTCTTTTCTTTTCTTTTCTTTTCTTTTCTT